>NW_021319755.1:39514-58720 GCF_001605985.2 Dendrobium catenatum | reverse complement strand
TGGATTAAAATCAAAAGTCTGGAAGTGGTTGGAGGCTTTGATAAAGGCTCCAAGATCACAATCTCAAAGGGGTTAGGTTCAGTGGCATAGGCTGTAAATATTTGAAGGTTTTACAGCCTTTGGATTTTAATTCAGATTCTGGGGTTAGAGACCTCAGAATGAGCTCAAAGTTGGAGGGTAACCTCTAGAGACATGTCTTATCACTTTTTAAGTGATAGACCCTGAATCAGAGGCCATTTGACTGGGTTTTGAAATGTTTGAAAATTCTTTGAAAAGGGTCTTTAGGACAAGACCTTAGGACTTTGAATTTGAGTTTGGATTTCTGGATTTGGAATGGATTTCAAGTTTGAATGATCAATATTGGGGTATCCAAATCATTTACAATCATGTGGTGATTGTTAATGAATGGATGGGGTCAAAGCTAGATTGAAGTTTGGATCAAAGTCTAAGTTGAAGGTTGGATTGTCAAATTGATTGGATCAAAGTTTGGATATGTTTGAAACTTGAATTAATTTGGATTTGAGTTGAATGAAGTTTGAGATTTAAATTGATCAAAGGTAGGAATCAAATTGAAGTTGGAGTTGATCAAAGGTAGGAATTGATTTGAGGTTGAGGTTGATCAAGGGTGGGGATTGATTTGAGTCTAGATTGGTCCTAAGATCTAAAGGGCTTTTAGGATCTAGGATCTAAGGGAATCCTAGGCTATAGAGTAGGCCCTAAGGTCTGGCTCTAAGAAAGGATCCTAAGGTCTAGAGTGGATCCTAGGATCTAGAATTAATCTGGAGTTTGCAAGGGCCTTAGTGACCTCATACAAAAATGAGGTCAACAGGTTTTCAATGTAAAAAATGATAAAGTCTACTCATTAAATGCAATATTAGTCATGATAAAATAGATAATATATAGGAGAGGAGTGATGTTAACTCAAATGTTGTGTTAGATGACTCTGGCATTTTAAACTATTATGCATATTAATGGAAGGTTAGAAGTTTTTGGTGTATTTATATGTATAAGATTTACTTGTTCCAGTCCAATTAGGCGTGCAAAAAATTTTATGAGCTCATTTCTGAATAGGGGAGAGATGTAAAATCTCATCAAAATCTTGATAAGTTAAAGCTAATAGGTATTTATAGATATATGATTATAGTGTTATGCACTCTAAATTTACTCTTAAGCTAGCAAAAAATTGAAAACAAAGGTTTGAATTGAATGGGAAGGCTAATCTAAGGAGAAACTGCATAGTGGTGTGTGGAAAGAGAACTAAAATTTGAAATTTCAAAATTTCCTGATTAAGAACTAAGAGGGAGTTATTGCAGTAGTATTGTAACGATGATATGCTTCCTCATCTTCAATAGTGATGAAATAATTTGCAAGTTTTTTACTGGTCCTATTAAAAATAAAGATAATAGGCTAAAACAAATGGAAGAAGATTAATTGTGAAGATTCAAATCTTTAGAACTCCCTTCCTTATATTGGCAAGAGCATATCATATAATATGATGTAAAGTTATATATTAATCTGATGAGTTTAATTCATCATGACCAATTAGTTAAAAAGTTAGTCAAATTGTACATTACAATCATAATCATTCTAGATGATCTTCATAAAAACCAACATCTTAAGTGGTCAACCTGTACGATCTTTGACTAAATGCTTTATACAAGAAGAACAAGTATTCATAATGTATGATGGGTAATTAAAAATCACACGAAATAAATTGAATTTTGAATAATCACTGACATAAAGATCCTATGATTTGAAAGGATGAGTTTTTAAAGTACAATAATAAATATTGAATGAATTTTTATTGGTGGGTTGCCTAAAAAGTGCAAATGTGAAGATTTGTTAAAATCATACCATACAAAGAGTGTCATACAATATGATGTGCGTAGAAAGTGAGTTTAAGTGATGATCAAGAAAAACAAATACGACCAAATTTCATAAACAAATAAAAACACATAATAAATAAAAATATCCAAATACACAAATAAATAAAACATATGAGTTATGCAATTAAACACATAAATTGTAAACATAACCATACAATATTTTTTAAAGCATTAATATCATTCACACCTAGTCTAGTTCTAAGTGTGTTAAAGTTGTCATAATTTAGTTGTTTGGAGAAAATTTTTATGAATTTATTTTCTATATATACATAACGCAGTTCTATTCCTATCTTGGCTACATGATCTCTAGTGCAATGATGTCTAATGCATATATAATTTGTGCAAGAATGCTAAATTGGATTTTTGGAAATGTATATAACACTAGTGTTGTCACACATGACTATTGTAGTGCCTATGAAAATTTTGACTTTGTGGATTTGTTGCTTTAACCATAAAACTTGAGAATCATAACTATCTATAACTATACATTCTTCCTCAGTGATAGATAGGGTTTCTAAATTTTGCTTTCTACTATAATAGGAACCTAATTATTTCCCTATGAATTTACAACTCCAAGAAGTACTTTTATTATCTATTTTACATCATGTAATGTTTGAATATAAATATGCTATAATTTTAAATGAAGAGTTTTGTCTGGGAACCATATACCCTATGTTTATGGCTTCTATAAGATATCTAAGAATTCTCTTATGTGCAGTCATATGGGATGGGATCAACTAGAAATTTAGAACATAAATAACTACTAAACATTATATAAAATGTACTTGCAATTAAATATAAAAGTGATCCTATCATCCCCATATATTTATTTTGACCTACTTATTTTTCACTTACATCCTTATATAATTGAATAGTTGATCTCAATGGAGTATTTATAACTTTAGCACCTTCCATTTTTAATTTATTTAAAAATTCCTTAGTATACTTGGTCTAACTAAGGAATGTACCATCCTCCCTTTACTACACACTAAATCCAAGAAAATAAGATAGCTCTCCCATTATACTAATTTAAAATTCTCTGCTGATAGTTTCTGAAAAATCATTATAAAATTTTTCATTTATTAATCCAAATAATATTCCATCCACATAATTTTTAATAATGAGTAGATCATCTACTACTTTTTGGAATTGGGTGGTATCCACACTACTCTTGATAAAATATCTATCTAGGAGAAATGTACTAAGCCTTATATATCATGCCTTGGGTGCTTGTTTTAAAACATATAAAGTCTTTTTTAGTTTATATAGATGGATGTGAAAGGATGAATTTTCAAATCTTTGGGGTTTTTCTATATAGACATCTTTTTTTATAATCCCAATTAAGAAAGTAATTTTTACATCCATCTGATATAACTTGAAGCCTCTAAAGCATGCAAAAGCTAACAATACTCTGATAGCTTGTAATCTAGCTACAGGAAAAAAAGGTCTCCTAAAAATATATATCTTCAATTTCATTGTACCCGTTAGCCACTAACTTAGCTTATTACTAACCACTACTCTAGAATTATTCATCTTATTTATGAATAACCACTTGGTACCTACTACACTATATTCCTTAAGTATGTTAGTCAACTCCCAAACATCATTACTAACAAGTTAGTTTAATTCTTCTTGGATAGCTATAATCCAAAATTCATCAGATAAGGCTTGGTCTATATTTGAGGGTTCCATCATAGAGATAAATGTAGAACGACTAGCCACTTCCCTAAGTCTATGCCTAGTTTTAACTCCTGTAGAAGGATCTCCTAAGATGAGCTCCCTAGGATGACTAGATCGATATCTCTATTCTCTAAGCAATGGTTCCCAATGTTTTTTTCTATCTTCTAGGTTAATAGATTCTACTTTAGGTAACCTCTACCACTTCATCTTCTTTTATCCTAAGCTCACCAAATTATCAAATTCATCAAACATAATATGGGTGGTATCCTCTAAGCTAAGGACCAATAATTAAAGATCATATAAGTGTTACATATAGAGTAATAACCTAATAAGATTTCTTGATCAGATTTAGGATAAAACTTTCCTAGATAAGGTTTTCTATTGATAAGGATAATGCATTTACATCTAAAGACATGAAGATGTGAAAGATTGGGTGTCCTAGTCTTTAGATACTCATAAGGTGTCTTATTTAATTTTGATCTAATATTCATCCTATTCAGAACATAACAAAGATTATTCACTACATCTGGATAAAAAATATTTAGCTAACATTACCCTAGCAGCTTCCACTAATGCTCTATTCATTCGTTCAGCTATGACATTCTGCTAAGGGGTTCTAGTAGTAAACAAATTATATACATTTTTAAACTCTTTATATAAAGATTCAAATATATTATTTTCAAATTCTCCACTATAATCACTATGGATTTTGGAAATCATAAGCCCTATCTTCCTCTATATCCAAGTGGAGAACATTCTAAATTCCTTAAATAACTCACTTTTGTGACCTAAAAATCTAGCCAATATGAATCTAGAGTAATCATTAACAATCACATATCCAAAGGTTTTCTCACCTAAGCTGGGTGTACTAACTGGATAAAACAAATCCATATGAAAGATTTCTTATGGTCTAGTGGTGACAATGTCCTAAATTGAATGATAAGATGACTTAATTTTTTTTCCAAATTGGCAAGCATCATAGAGGTTGTCCTTAAAAATTTTAACTTAGGTATGCCTCTAATAAAGTCTTTTTAAAAAATATTTCTAAGGATTTTCATTCTTGCATGGCATAGTTGCCTATGCCATAGACACTATTCATCAATAATATTTTAAAATGGAGAGTATTTGAATTATCAATATAAGACAAATTAAGAATGTATACATTAATTACCCTTTTTTCCTTCTAAAAAAAATTTTCCATTCAGCTAATCAAGCATTTACTAGATAAAAATATTATGTGATATCCCTTATCATAAAGATGACAAATAACAAGCAAATTATGTTTTAATCCTTCTACTAAAAGAAAACATTTAATTAAAAAACTTGTCAAAATTCCAATAAAACCTGAGCCCACCACTTTCCTAGTGTTGTTATCACCAAGTGTTACCTTGCCTCCTACCTTGGCCTCCAGCATAATAAATTTATTCATGTCTCCTGTTATATGTCTCGAACATCCACTTTTTAGAAACCACATGCTCCTATTAGGTCTTTTGTGAGAGCATCTCTATAAGATAATTCATTGGTTAGTTTAGGGAACCCAAGTCAGTTTGGGTTCCTCCTTATGATTTAATGATGATTAAAATGCATTTTATGTTGTGATACAAATGATTTAGGCCACCATATAAGATGCATTTTATAGTATACAATATAAGTGGGGGTTATGTTCCCTACAATGCCACATAAGTAACACCTAAACCCATGGAATGGATACACTAATCTATATAGGGTATTGTGCCTCTTCCTAGGAATATGAGATGATGCTTATTGTGTTCTAGTGGGTCCAAGTTGGGTTAGTGTAGGTTGAGGCTTTTATGATAACATAAGTAGTGGTGAATTATTAAAAGGGAAAATAATTTCTTTTTAAAATGTTTATTAGCACATATGTATCTTTTAACCTAAAACTTTAATACATGCTTACTTGTGTCTTGTTATGTTGCTAGTGTTCGTAGTGTTTTTAAAGCCTCTTCTAGTTCAACAAGCTCAAATTTGAAGGATTTATGTAATTAAGTTAATTCAATATGCTTCTTATTTAATTCAGCAAATTCATCTAGTAGATAGGCATGCACCTTATCTAAAGTAGAATGTTAAACTCTTAGACTATCAAGCTTCCTAAGCACAATGTATTGCTCAACTTTCTAATAAAATAAACTCCTCTTTAAAAATAACATGATGTTTCTTAAGATTCCTATATGATTCATTCTTTTTTGAGAAATAACAAAGTGCTTATCATAGTACAATGGGCATACCTCATCTTGTTCAAGATTATTATCATTTTCCATAAGGCACATATTTCCACCTCCTCCTATGATTCATTTCTAATGAATCTAAGGAAGAGTTTTCCTAGAAAGCCTTTCACATATTTTGCTTTCCTGTTTTGAAATTAGTCTTTTCCTCACCCTTCTCCTTAGTGCGGAGAGTTTTCAATTTAGGGAGATTTGATCTTAAATTCCCTAACATCCTGCATTCAAAGTAAATTCCATTAGAAAAACTTTTATTGAATTTTCTTCCCTTACCGTTGTCTTTTTCATAATGATGCTTCTATTTTAGCTTTAGGAAGTTTTTTAAATTATCTCAAGTGCGTTGTTTTTTCGTAAGTCACTGGCCTTAAGTGCCATGGACTTCTCCATCTTTGTCTCTCCTACATCCAACAGTTTTTGGGTTAGATCATGCTCATAGCCAATAAGAGCAAAGTAAATTACCAATGCACTAAACATTTAAGTCTTTTGATTCACAAATAGTTGTAACCTTTGCATCAAGAATCTTAGGCAAATAATAAAGCATTTTGTTAACCTTTTTAGAATTTGATAATTATGTACCTAAAGCATGTACGGATGTCAGTATCTTAGTAAATCTTATGTACTTGTCATAGATAGTCTCACTTGGTTTCATATAGAATAGTACACAATAATGCAATAGTAAGTTTAAATAAGATTGTTTGACCTCATTTGTACTGTCATAAGTAATTGATAATATATCCCAAATTTTCTTTCTGATAGTACAAGTAGATACTCTCACATAATTTTCTAATTTTCTACATAGAAAAAATTGTTTAAAATTTTTTTTGCGTGTAGTTTCTATCCTCATAACTCCATTCATTAAAAGGAAATTCAATTTTGACAACATTCACAAATCTAGAGGGTGCAAAATCTTCTTTTTGCATCATATGCCACATCCGATAGTCAATTGATTGTAGAAATGTGGAAATAAGAATTTTTCAAAAATCAAATTTAATGTTATAAAATAATGGTGGATAGTTTTAAAAAAAACCCTCCTTAGTGTTTCTATTTCTTAGGTGTGTCATGGATATTTTTCTCAAGGATTTTTAAATCACTAATTTGAGATCCTCTCTAATACAAACTGAAAGTTAAAATATGGGTCATTAGAACAACTTGAACTAAAAGTGCAAACTAAGAGTGGGGTTGAATTGGGGTTTTAAAAAAATACCTTCAAAAAATTATCCTTTTTGAAAGATTATGAAATCATGGAAAAATAATATGACAACAGCGATCTCATGAAAACTTTGTTTTACCTTTTATAAAAGAAACTTAAAATGAAAAATATTATTGTCAATTTTTTATTATTTTCTTTTGGAAAAAATCAAAATATAGTTCTAATGCAAAGTGAAGCTCATAAAAAATAGATTTAGAAATATGTAAAATACAAGAAATAATGTACAAAAAAATAAAAGGAAAGAACCAAGAATGACACACCAAAGATTTATAGTGGTACGATTAACCTTGCCATGCATCCACTCCCATGTTTCCTCAACTCTTAGATTTTTGACTAAAAGCTTAGTGACTCTCCTTTTTCCTCCGAAGTAAGATGGTGAAGCCCTTACAAATCACCTTCATCTCCTCATTACGATGAAGAAGGCAAATCTTAGTCACCTCTTAGAGTATTTCTCAAGAAAAGAAGCTGACCTTGCAAGAAGAAGGTGTATGATCACCAAAAAACCCATCTATAAATAACTCTCACAAACTATCATATTCCCATAAGAATTTTCTCCCTCAAGACATCACTTTTGTCTCTACAAAGCAATGCATGCTCCTCAAAACCTTATCACATAAGCTCTCTCTCAGAAAAATTGGCAAAGACCCTCAAGACATCACTTTTGTCTTAAATAAGGGCTCAAAAAACCCAAAAAATTTAATTCATCTGTCACTAATCATATTGCATGAAATATATATCATACCACACTTTTAGTTCAACAACCCCTAATAGTGTTAAATGATGAGGGTATCATAATATAATTAGTTCAAATAATATTATCTAATCATCATATATGATGTTATGTAATACAATATGATTAGTTCAATCAAATCATATAATTGTATAGGACGACCATAGTCAATTAATTATCATCCAAGTATCTTCTCATTTTGATCTGTATGAAGTACCCTTCAAATATATAATCATAATTCACCATTAAAATTTTATTCAATTGAATAATTTAGGGACTAATTTAGGCAATATTTTCAATTTTTGTATAATACGAACCAAGTAGAATCATATGAATAGCATAAATTATAATTTTCAAAGAATTAACCAAATATAATTGGTTGCTAGGAGCTCAATCGTAAGATAATAATTTAGCATGTTCAAATTCATGCAATAAGATTAGTTTAACAATCTTAATCTCTTAATTAGCTATTAAGTTTAATATTTTGATCAACATATCCTACAGTACAATCTTGTCATACAAACTTCAGAGAATTTCATTACTTGATTTTCACTCCCCGTGTGTGTGCATAGTTGATAATTTTGCATACACCTTTTATTGGAATTCTGACTCAAGAAATATAAATAAATGAAAATACAGACTCTTGCAGAACATCAATAGTATTTTACCCGGTCTTGAGTTGATCCTTTATTTCATCGAGTATGGGTTACCTAAATTGTTTGTACACAACAAGAGAAATATATAATATAAATACTAGGGAAATTAAAGTAGAAGGCCAATAATATTTGTTAATCATTAATGTGATTATGAATACATGGTAGGACATTCAACTTTAATGTGGTGTTTTCATCCTTCCACCCCAATTGTCATCAAGTTGGCCATCAATGTTTAATTAAACCCCAACTAACAACATGTTGGTCATCAAACTTCTTTATATTTTCATTCTTGTTAATTATCTTATATCAATTCGTTGATAACTTTTAATAAGTCTTAAAAAGTAATCACTCCTTACCCATCATAATAATTCAAATAATCAAGTACATGTTAACATCCATATTATAGCACAGACCTTTTATTTGACTTAAATGTTTATATTTAACACTCATAACATAATATGGCACTGTAGTATTACTTCTAGATAAAATGAACAAATGCAACAACACTAATAAACTCTGCCATTTTGGTGCTTCAACTAACTTGATGTGTCATTTCACTGGGGTAACGAAATTTAGTACCCTGGTGCTCATATAATTTGCAACTTTGGCACTTAGGTTGACACTACAACATTAACGAAGATCATGTTCTACGATGTTTGGAAGGTGTTACAGTGTTATTAAGTTATAAGCTGGTATGCCATGATCTCCATATTTAGTAGAAATTAAAGGCTAAATGCCATAGCACTCGCACATTTACTTTAATTTTCTTGTCTTTTTAAATAAATTATCCTTCATAAAATCATCAATTGATGCAATTTTATAAAAAAGTGGATAGTATATATAAAATAACTTTTTTTATTAATAATGCACCTTAATCAAAATTAGCATTCAAACGGGAGTCACCAGATCGAATAAGTCATCATAGCTAGGGTTAATCCCTTCCCTTATACTATAAATGTTGGGCAAATTAAAAAAGACCTCACCCCATCTTGTTCGTTGACTCCCTCTAGATGATATGGAGGAAACTTGTAGGTACTCTTAAAATAGAAAGTCATACAAAGATTATGGTATCCAAGGAGGGTCTTGCTAATTAGTAATACTGAAATGATTACAATTATTTTCCTCTCCACCATATTAAGTTGGGGGAGAGTCACCATACTCCTTAGAAAAAGTATCAACATAGTTAGCACTTCTTCAGTAATTGAGCTATAAAACAAAACAAACATTTCCTTCAAATAAAGAACCTTGTTTGCTATCCTAGTTGACTTCATTAGAGTTAAAGAAAGCCATAAAAATTTGATAAGGGAAAGTTTCATTATGTTTTACATTATTAAATTCTAATAAAGATAGGTGTTTTTTAGTTTATGTTATGCAAGAAAACCCCAAAAAAGGAGTAAAATTATAAAGTTTAGTATTAGTGCCTTTGCATCTACAACAACCCAATGCCATATAAGGATATTGTAGCATCAAAGCCTAAATAATAAACTCATTTAATTCACCACCCCAATAAAACAAAAGTTAGCATTGTCTCCCTACACAATACTGCAATACCAAAATTCAACAATACAATGTTGTAGTCTTAATTAAATTTTAATTAATTCAATGCTAAAGTGCCGACCTGTAGCACCAAATGATGTAAATGATCACCATAAAGCCCAATTTTTTTATTACCATGGTGGAGAAGTTATGGAAAATATGAGTCAAAATGGATCATTCAAGCATCATGCATGATCAGGAATAGTCCCAGGGTCAACCCAACCCTTATAATAAAGATTATTTAGCCATGGTGAGGTGCTAGTTCATATTATAATGTTGCGATGCCACATTTGGGAGTTCCGTGTTTCCTAAGTCTATTTTGGTAATAAGTATAAATAGTTTTTCTATTATTCTATATGAAAACTTTTCAGTATAATATAGAGGAGAGCCTAAGAGAGACTAGGGAATAGTGGGATACATCATTTAAAGTGGTTAGTCAATATTATAGTGAGCAAATAATCAACTAGAGAAGAAAGAAGTGTGGAGAGAGAAGTTATAAGGTAAACTTCACTTTGGGAATGGTCCATATATTGGATCTATTTGGGATTCTTCAATCTGGGTGATATTTCTTTCATCATCTATACTCGTACTTTCTTTTTGGAGCAATTAATGAATTCATTTTATTAAAAATATGTTCTCTTGCTAACAAAACTTAAGTTTTGGATTAATGATGTGAACACCTATGTAATCCCTAATTTTAGACGCTTGTGACTTAAAGTATAATAATTGTTTTCAATTACATTTGATGGTCATCCTGCATCCTTTGCTCTCGCGACTCCGTGGCGATTCTAGGGTTTTATTCTCGGTGACTTTTTTCACTCGTCAAGGACCATTTTATGTTAATTTTATTACTGGTTTTTTCCCTCTTACAATCTCTTTGTCCATCCAAGTCATTTTGTTTTTTATTTTAGTCTCCTTCTAGTGGGTTCTGGGCAATGACGGCTCCATCGTCATCGAACCCTTGGCTATCCTCGACTATTGTTGGTAAATCAGTATCATTCATGGATGTTCTTGTAGGAGAGTCAAATTCTAGATCTAAGTTAGATTTCATCTAAACTTCTTTCAAAGGTTTGTCAGCTCTGATGTTTAATAATAATATGATTTCTCATTTAGCTGCTCCTTTTACTATTACTTTCATGTTATGGACGATTTACCTCTACTTTGAACTAATCGTCCAGGATGATAGTGAGATCGTCTAGGATGATCAAGCTATTTTTTAATCGTCCAGACCCCCATTCAGGAAGATGTTCAGTACGATAGTCCACAATTTGTACTGATCGGCCATGACAATATCCATATTGTCCTGGACAATAATGTCGATTCTTGAAATTCAATTAAAAAGATCTAATTTTTCTCACGTATGAGACCTTAAGTGTTGTTTTCTTGACCTAAGAGAGCCTTGGGACAAGGAGAGAGAGAGAGAGAGAGAGAGAGAGAGAGAGAGAGGAACTTGTGAGGGGGAGTTTGTGATAGGGTTCATAAGGGTTATTCCAAGCAAGATTCCAAGTCGTCTTCTCCAGTATCCGTCCTTCGTTCTTGGGAGGTTCTTGGGAGGTCTACTTCAGCAAAAGCCCTTCATGATCTGATGCAGGTGAGAAAAGAAAGGAGAAATTTGTGGCATTAAAGGTCAACAACACGAACTTTGATTCTTATGGGTCTGAAAGCGATGACATTTCCTTAATCACAAGGCAATTCAAAAGCTTTCTAAGGAAGAGTCACAAGCATTATCAAAATTGGCATAAAGGTAAGGATTATAAATATTCTAAAGGATCTTCTTATGTTGTTTGTTTTGAATGCAGGAAGCCAGGACATGTTAGAGCGGATTGTCCTATACTTCAAGATCACTCAAGCAAAGAAAAAGGTGAGGAAAAACCCAAGCTCAAGAAGGACAAGAAGAGAGTTCAAAAGGCGTTCTGGATAGAATCTGCATCTGATTCCTCTGAGACATAGCCTGAGGAAGAGACAACAAACTTGTGCTTAATGGTGGAAGATCATCTTGATCAAAGTGATGAAGAAGAGGTATGTAAACCAACTTATGATCAATTGTTTAAAATTTGTGAGAAAATTCATGCATCTTACAAAAAACTTAAGAAAACTCATGCTAGTTTGAAGTTGGAGCTTTTGAATATACAAAAAGAGCATGAAATTATTATCAAAAATCATTTTACGATTGATTTCAATCACATGGCTCTGCTTGATAAATTTGATGATTTAAACAAAAAATATTCTAAATTAATTTATCAGCATGATGCATTAAAAGTTTCACACACCTCACTCAAATATGATTTGAAGAAATCTAAAGAGATAGAGCGCAACTTGAGGATTGATAATAATGCTTTAGAAAATACTAACTTGAGGCTTAAAAATGAATTGGACTCACTTAAGGAAATTGGATGACACTCACTTTTGATCTAAAGCCAAAAACTAGGAAGAGGCATAATAACCATTTAAGAAATCATTTTCCTGTAGTTAGATGTTTTTGATGTGGCATGCTAAGACACATCTCACACACTTGCATTGTTCACCATAGTAAACATTGGGTGTGGAGACTAAAATTGCATGATTCACAGCATAGCACTCATACATTGCATTCTACCTTTCTTAAGAAGGGACCCAAATCCATTTGGATTCCTAAATCTGACAGTTATTGATTCTTGGAGGATTACTCTCACCAAAGACCTCGTAAAAAGCATAGGATACTTGGACAAACAGAGGCTTGCAGCTTATAATTGCTTAAACTTGCTGCTTCATAAATTCTTGAAAAGCATTTGTTGATTAGTGTTGTTTTATGTTTTCTTTTCGTGCTAGTTTTTGTTCTAGTTGTTTGATTTTATTTTAACTTTAGTTTTCTATATGATGATTTTTTTTAGCTTTTAGAATTTGGAGATTTAAAGCCAATGACTCGCATCTCTAAATTGGTTAAAGGGATAAACACCGTTGATGGTTTCCCTTCTTCTAACCTCCTTTAGTGGTATAATTTTCTTCTCTAAATAAAAGTCTATCTCATTTTAATAAATGTTTTTTGAAATTAAGATATTTTTTATCTTGATACAATAATCTATCTTATATATAATGTCCAAAGTTTTTATATATCTTTCAAGTTAATTGAAATATTGCCATTACATTTATCATATGAATTTGAGTCTGCTTTGTGGTCTATTCTTCCTTATATTGGAGAGTGAGTTTTTCTTCTCTAATATGTAGAAGATCTACTCACAACAAATTATATTTTAAGAGTTGTAGAAAAAGGGATCTTACTTGCAAGAACAAGAAAAAGAAAAAGGCCAATGATGCCAAAAATAAAAAGTTGCACAATGATGCCAAATTAAAAAATCTATATACATAAAGTGTATCAAAAGATGCTCAAAGAGCCATTAAAAGTGACAAGAGGCATAAAATGAGCCCACTAAATGCAAGCTATCCTCCTTTTCTAAAAACTTTTAAATCTTAGAAGAACTCATGTGTTATTTGATATTTTCAAAGGCTTGATTTCAAATTCCATGATTGAGACAAATTGCTTTGGTATATTATTTTATAAGTTACTTTTTTATAGCCAAGTTTTGAATGGATCTTTTTTTTACCCAATTAGTTTGATATGAGTTAGGCCTTTTATTTTCATAAGATAATTTTTACCCTGAAAGCTAGGGATTAACAGGATCGGATATTCTACCATTTTCAGATTGTGACATTGTTATCTCTTTGATCTTTTGAATCTCTAAAATTTTATTACTTAGGAAATCTGTCATATGGATGCTTTGATAAAACAAAAAACAAAAAAATAAAAAATTAAAAACAAAATTTTCATTTTTTTCTTTCTTTTAATGGTTTTTAGTTTTTCGTTGTTATTTTTAGCTTTTTATATTTATTTTTTGGGCTTTCTCTCATCATATCCATCTTTCTTTGGTTTCCAAATTGTTGTCACATCATCCTGGCCAATATCTATATCGTCCTAGATGATATGATAATTTTTCTTCAAAAAATACCATCTACTCAACTTTTCTGAGCTTGCTGTAAATCATCATCCCGGACAATACCTTATCATCCTGGAGGATCTGATTGAACTCTGTTACAATCATCTTGATCATCTTGGCCGATACAATTTTTTGTCCTGGCTGATGCATTTATGGTCATCATCCTGGCTGATACACTAGATCGTTATGGACGATCCACGTGTCTTTACATTTAAAATCCTTAAATCGCCCCGGATGACCCATTATTGGAAAATCATCCTAGCCGATCCACTGTTCGTCCTGGATGATACACATGGCACAGATTTAAAACATTTAGCCAGTTCGATCAATTATTGAGCATCGTCCTAGACGATACACCTAATTTGCCTGGACTATCTGCTTTTTCAACGGTCGTCCGTCTTGACTCCTCGGGAAGATCACCTGTGTCTTATTATCCTGGCTGATATCTGATCGGCCCGGACGATTGGACCAGCTTTTTGATCAATTGGCATGTACACAATAATTGAACCAGATCATCCTGGATAATTCTACGATCGTCCTAGACGATGTGGCCGTTTCTTTAAATTCAGGCCTTCCAGCCATTGTTTCTCACCTTAAACTTATTCTCCTCTCTTATTTTTTTACTATTTTCTTAATATGGCTGGAGGAAATCGTGTTCGTCAGGCATCGGGAAGTTCCTCGAGGGCCACTCTGAACCATTATTTTCGGGAAGCGGAAGATCAAGCTGCCTACCACCGTTATAAGGAATGTGGCATTACTCTTTCAAGAACGATCAATCCTGCCTACCTTTCTTATCTGGTACTAGATCTTTTTGCCCATATCTCGCTCTACTTCATTCTTACCCTTGCAGTCCCTTTTTCCTCTGAACTTCGTCTTGAATTTTTTGTAAATATTCATATAAATTCTGCTTACACAGCCCTGACCTCCTATGTGAATCGACGCCCGATCGAGATCACATATCAGGACTGTATTGAAATGTTGCAGCTTTCCACCACTGAGGATAAGCTACATACCATTATCTCATATCTTGATTTTGACTGGTCTACGGCAAATCAGTTTCTTCAACAGCCCAACGCACCCTTTCATGTTGGAGAAACTAGCTCTTTAGTCAAAGATGCTAGGACAATCCAGCATGTCCTTCGCACTTCCATTATTCCAAAAGCTGGGGACCGAATTCACATCACTCCTCAACTTTCTCTGACTACCTTTTTTATTATGGCCCATAGAGAGTTTAATGCTACTGACATGATTTTTTGATACATTGATCATTTGACAACAATCCGCGATCCAGGCCATAAGAGGAAACCCAATCTTGCTCTAGGACACCTCATTACTTATTTCTGCAAACTAAGTACAATCTTCAATATCCTACTCCTCCCAACCATCCGCCACCTCTTTACTCAAACAATTCATTCAAAGTCCTTTATAGTACTCGTTTCCACCAAGGGGATGAGGAAGCTCAGGGGGCCGAGGAGGAGGAGGCTCCTGCTCTTATTCTTGAACCTATTCCTCTCCGCTAGTATTCACAGCTAGATCAGTTGGTGGAGAGATTTGATTAGTGGGAGGCCCAGTTTGACACTTTCACCAGCAGTAGAAGCACGATGAGGACATGGCTCGTTTCAATGCCTACATAGCACACCAGCAGCAGAATCATGACTAGGACATAGCCTTGTTTGGCTCTCAGTTCGCTGCCATATCCAGTTAATTCCATCAGCCCCCGCCACCACCTCCGTCTAATGATCAGGGTCCCTTGTTTTTCTAGTTTTAGCATCTGTTTTCTGTAATTTGTTTTTTCCACATTGTTCCTTTTTTTGTTCTAGTTATTTTAGTTTGTTTTAAGTTTCCTCCTCTTTTTTGAGATGTCAAAAGGGGGAGTAGTAGGTTTGTATATTTGAACTTAGTAGGTTTATATTTGAACTTTTATTCTAAATCTTGAAAGCCTTTCTTTTTTTACACTGTTATTTTTTTTTTTTCAAATAATCATCGGAGTGTTTTCCATCATTAAAGAGAGGGAGATTGTTGTAGATTTAGTTTCATGAATTATGGTTTTGATGATAGCAAACACTATGACTGCCTTTTTCTACTGACATTTTAGGGCTAAGAGATCAGACGACAAATGAAACTAGCTCAAGATTGGGTCGATTAGGGTTGAGTCAGTCTGTAACTTTTCTTTTCCCTTTCTTGAGTCAATTGTAATCTTGGAAGTGTCTGATGCTAAGTAACCCTACACACACACACACACTTGAGTGATTCTGATCAGTTCAAAAACCTTAGTTGCTTCTGAACGATCAACATCGGCCATATCATATTCAGGGCGATGTTTTGGATAATTTACCTCTGATTTGAACTAATCGTCCGGGACGATAGTGAGATCGTCCAGGACGATCAAGCTAATTTTGAGTTGTCTAGACACCAATTCAGGGCGATGTTTAATATGATAGTCCATGATTTATACTGATCGGCCAGGACGATATCCATATCGTCCTGGATGATAATGTCGATTCTTGAAATTCTATTTAAAGGATCCAATTTTTCTCATGTATGAGACCTTGAGTGCTGTTGTCTTGAACTAAGAGAGCATTGGGAGAAGGAGAGAGAGAGAGAGAGAGAGAGAGAGAGAGAGAGAGAACTTGTGAGGGGGAGTAGTGAGAGGGTTCACAAGGGTTACTCCAAGCAAGGTTCCAAGTCATCTTCTCCAGTCTTCGTCCTTCAATCTTGGGAGGTTCTTGGGAGGTCTACTTCAGCAAAAGGTCCGAGTTCTCTGCCCGCTTCAGGAGGAAGCAAAAGGAGTCGGTTCTCTTCCGCACCGGGGTTGGTGAAAAGGAGTCGGGTGTAAAGGCTTCTCCGCCTAGCTGTGGGAGCTAAAGGAGAGACACTTACTTAGTGCAATACCTGGAGGGCGCCTCCAGGGAGTGGACATAGGTCAAGTTGACCGAACCACTATAAACCCTTGTGTTCTTTTTTCTGCTTCCGTATTTTAATTTTCTATAATTAGTTTTATGTGGTGATTCTGGTGTGTACCTATTGTGATTTGATCTAAGAAAGATTTTTTAAAATACTAATTCACCCCCCCCCCCTCTTCGTTAGCCTCGGGCTAGTTCTCAAGGGCTTAACATCCCTAACGAACTTTCAAAGAGGATATTGCCAAGTCTGTTGTGGATCATTTCAATAAGAACATTAATAAAAGTTTTGAACCTATCCCAGTGGATTACTCTTATTTTGTACCTCCTATCATTAAAGGGGTTGATAACATTTCTTTAACCACCCCTCCTTCTCGGGAGGTAGTTAAGTAAACAGTTTTTCCTAAGAATATTGATTATGTTTCTAGTATTTATGGTTATACTACCATCTTCTTTGAAAAAGCATGGAACATCATTAGTGTGGATTTATATGCAGCTGTTTTGGTTTTTTTCTTGTAATATTATTCCTTTTTTTATAGTACATCGATTGTGCTTATTCTTAAAAAGGTTGCAATTAATACTTAGCATGATTTTCCTTAGTGTTTGCTCCTTTTTTAGTAAACTTATATCCAAAATTTTGATTAATTATCTTACACCTTTGCTTGCTAGAATTTTTTCTCCTAATCAAATTGGTTTTGTTAAAGGTAGATCTATTACTAAGAATATCTTACTTGCTCAAGAGCTCACACATGATATGGATCTTAAAGTGAGAGGAGGAGCTATTATTTTTAAACTTGTAATTGACAATGCCTATGATAACATCAATTGGACTTTCTTGTATTTCATTTTACATTTATTTGATTTTAATTTTGATTTTATTACATTGATTAAGAATTGTATTGAAGCTTCTTTCTTTTATATTATTGTCAATGGTAAAAGTAATGGTTTCTTTAAGTCATCTCATGGTTTGCGATAAGGTGATCCTATTTTCCCTGCTCTTTTTATTATTGCTGCTGAGTATCTTTCTAGGGGGTCTTACTCATTTGTATGAAAGATACCCTAATCTTAATTATAGAACTTTAGGTGGTTTTCCTATATCTTATCTTTGTTTTGTTGATGATGTTATTATTTTTTTCTAATGGATCATTGAATATGATTAATGTTCTTACCAGATTTTTGCATGACTTTGAGATCAGAAGTAGTCATACTCTGAATAAAAAATGTGTTGCTTTATTTCTAATAAAAATATGCCTGCTACCTATGTTAATGTTGTTAGAGATATCACTAGTTTGATCCAATGTTCTTTTCCTTTAAAGTACTTGAAAGTTCCTATTTTTAAGGGTAAGAAAAAATCTTTCCTTTTTACTGATTTAATCAACTCGGTGAATAATACACTTAACTCTTGGGAGTTCAACTTTTTAAGTTTCGGTGGGAGATTAATCTTGATCAAGGTTATATTATACTCTCTTTGATCTTTATTTTCCAAACTATTCAACCTACTTTAGTTGTTTCTAATAGGCTTGACAAATTATTCAATAAATTCTTTTAGAAAGGTAATAGATAATTCCAAAATTCTATGTACTACTTGTAGCAACTATTGTGGTATGCTTCATGAAGGTGATTTAGAGTTTAAAAACATAGCTGATTTAGCTTCTACTATTTCCATCAAATTGTGGTTTAATTTTCATGCTAAGTTTAGTATTTGGGCTAATTACATGACTACTAAATATTGTGTGAGAAAAGACTCTACCTTGTGTACTTATAAAAAGGGTGATTCTTGAGTTTGGAGAAGGCTTTGCAACATAAAAAGTGATGCAGAACCTCATATGAAATAGGGTGTTTGTCAAGGCAACCTCTTTTTTTGTCAGGTTCATTGATTATTTTTTTTAGGAAATACAAAAAGCAATTTTATTAATAAATCAAGAAACAAGCAACTAAGTGATAGCACCCCTATCACATTCCTGCTTTAACAAATTAACTGTTTAGTCTAGTAATTAGGTTGTTAAGCCTAATTAAATGTCCCAAGGCTAACCAAGAGGGGGGGTGAATTGGTAATTCAAAAATTATACTTCTACTCTTGAATTTTTTTGAAAACCTTTTTAATTATTAATGCAAGTTAAATTTAAAGTTTAAAAAATAAACTTTTCAACCAGATTAAACAACTTGCAATGAAATTAAATGCGTAAGAAAAATAAGAAAGAACACACCAGATTTATAGTGGTTCGGTCAAACCTTGACCTACGTCCACTCCCCGGAGGCACCCTCCAAGTATTTCACTAATACCATAAAGTGACTCTCCTTTTTCCCCCACAGCAAGGCGGAGAAGCCTGTACAAAATCACTTTCACCTTCACCGGTGCGGCGGAGTAGCCGAGTTCTTTGACACCAAAGATATCTT
>NW_021319755.1:27016-35480 GCF_001605985.2 Dendrobium catenatum | reverse complement strand
GTATTCCAAATTTAATTCAAATAAAAAGTACAAGCTTCAAATTCTCAAAGTATCTCATGCTGAATTTGATTTGAAGTCTTCGTAGTCTGGAGTTCGATTTTCCTGAAATATTAGTACACACAAGAGCAAAAACAAATCTTCCAAAAAATGTTAGGAGATAACAACACATAAAACAATAATATTTGGAATCATCAAAACTATACAAGTTGCACAAAATGTAAAACATGCAAATAGCAACTTTCCTAACATTAACAAAAGTAAGGAGGAATCTTTTTACAACCAATACTATCCCAAATAAAATTAAAAGAACGATCATAGTTAGCACAATAATCAGCTAACGTATTATAATCCCTTTTCCCAAAATGAAATAACACTTGGTTAAAATCTCTAAGAAAAGATAAATCTTCTGGCTTCAAGAATGCTTCCTTAGCATCATCATTATTCAGTACATCTTGAACATACTTAATTACATTATAATTATCTCCTTCTATTATGATTCCTTTCACCTCATACATCCACTCTTGAAGAAACTTTCTTAAAGATAGAACCGACTGCAGCTCCAAATTAGAGCTGTCCCATTGCAAACAACTAAAGCCAAAAGCATACAAAAATCTTCCCTTGTGATCTCTGATCATGCCATTTATTCTTGCTTTATAAGAGATTTCTAACCAATCATAAATATTAAGCTTAATCCATTCATGAGGAGGATACCAAGAAGAAGAAGATATGTGTAATAAATGGTTGGTATCACAGTTATCCCTAAATAGATTAAAGCGAATGAAAACAACAACACAACTAATTGAATTTGTTGTTATTACAGTGATGTAGTCTTCTATTCCACCATGTTTGAGATTATTTCTACTTTTCCAAGAAAAAGATAGCAGAACAATACATATTTTCTATAAATGGATTTGAACTAAATAAAACAGCCAACTCCCGATAGCTTTCATCCAAAGCAGTAAAAACAAGGACCTTAAATACCCATTTATTGAGCAAATATATTACCTAAATGAGATATACATAATTAACAGCTATATGTTCAAAGTTTTCTATAGCATTGCATCTTCTCTGACACCCACTGAAATCCAGCAGTCTTTTATACATTAAAAACTCATTTGAAGGGATCACATTTTGATTTAATCTCCACCAGAATAACTCTACGCGTGGCCAAAGTTGTATCTTTTTCATCCATCTCCAATTCATATCTTTATCAACATTACCGCACAACTTCTTAGAAATAAAAGAAGAAATAGATTTACTTGAGCATTTAGATTATAACTCCAATTGATCATCATGTAATTCTAGATGAATTGGAATAAATTTAATTACTTTCACCAAATCTTGATCGAAGAACAGATGCTGCTTAGATTCATCCCATTCTCCTTCTTTCATAAAACTCATAAGACATAAACTTTCTTGATTCAAATCTGCAACAAAAGTTTGAAACTGACCAATGCTCTTATCTAAAATCCATACATCTTTAGTTGTGTTAAGTATTATTTTCCAAGTGGGAGAGACATAGCTCCTAACTTCTGAATTCCAAATATCTTTCCCATATTTTTCCATCAAGATTCTATTGAGAGGAGAAGAAGGATTCGTGACAAAGTTCCAAGCAAATTTAGCCCTCAACAGACTCACATTTGCAACTGTTGAATTCAATCCTTGGCCACCCATTTTTTATTTACATAAAGTTTCACATGCAACATAATGCATACCTTTATTATAGCCAGGTGATTAACTTCCACAACTATATTTAAACTAGGTGCCACACAATCCTCCAAATCAGAAGCCTAAGAGACTTTGTTTACTGGCTGTATTTTTTAACCAAAATAGGACCAGCAAATAGATGCCTACGATTAGCAATGTTCTTCTGATTGTGTATGTGATCACCATGAAAAACCTTCCTCCTCCTCCTATTAATTACATGAACCTAAGGACCATAAGAATGTCCTTTACTCATATCATCCAGAGAAGATGTATCAGACAAAATAATAACCTCTTCAGTCCTGGAAACATCTTCATTTAAATAGGATTTGTCATTAAATTTATAATCACCAATGAGATGTCCAACATTCCCACATTTGAAGCAAAATGTGGTAATTTTTTCATACTCTACTTTTTGAAAAAAATGACCACCTGAACCTTCCACCCAAACTCCCAAAGGAAATTATTTGTCTAGAGCCATGCGAACACAAACTCTAGCATACTCCCTTTTACTCCGTTGAAACATGTTTCTATCAATCGATAAACAAGAACCTGTCATTGAAGCAATTCTTACCACATTAACTTCATCCCAACAAAGCAATGGTAAATACGACAATCTGACCCATATTGGAGAAGCTAATCCTTTTAAAGAAGAAGAAGAAAATTGAGGAGTCCATTTGTCTATGCCAACTATCTTCCTATTAACATACCAAGGGCCTCCCTCTAACACTTCTTATATAGCCTCCATAGAAGAAAAAGAGCAAAGAACCCATCCTAGTCCAAGAATGGTTATGTGAAATTTCCCAACTTGCATCCATTGTCGGTGTAATTCATTTGCAATCAAATGAATAGGGACTCCTTCCCAAAAACCTTTACCACCACAGAGAACTGAAGCTTATCAGTATTAGCCTTAACATTTGTTTTATTCAACTTAACAGCCTTTCCATCTTCAGCAAAAATAGAATCATCCATAGAGAATTTAATTTTCATGTTTGGTCGCTATCCCAAGGGTTAGTAGTAGATTTAACAGAAGTAACTCCCTGATCAACCATAACCTCTTATTTCTTATGAAGATTTTCTCCCTCAGCATTAACACAAACATCAGAAGCCTTGTCCATTATTGCATTGATGAAGTATTCATCTTTTTCTAGAGAATAAGGTTTAGCGGTGTTATTACTAAACCTATTAACGAATAACTCCATATCCGAAGATAAAGAAGCCTTGAAATTGTTCAAACATTTTGGAGGAGTAATGCATCCAATTGGATGAGGAGCCTTCGTCACTTCATTAACTATTCCTTTGGCTTTAACAGGAATAGGGGGCAACATCTTAATCGAGATAGATGAAGGTTCCATAATCTTAAAAGATCCATCCTTGAGAGAAGGCAGTCTTACAATATGATTTTTGCAACCATCAGAGGTAGCTGTCGCCTCAACCACCATCTACAAAAAAACTGCCAAAATAGAAGAGTAAAAATAAAATTTGAAAAAAGGGAGTATCTCTCTCTAGATAATGCAATGCATGATCATTGGCTGGGTAAGACTTCTATTGATCAGATGATCAATTCTATTTTCACTGTGGCTACCAAGGTTATTTATTTTATTACTGATAATTGTTGGGATTATTCTAAGCTCATTTATGTTCTTCTTTCTTCTTTAAGTAATCTCATTTTCCAAATTCCCTTAAATATTAAAGGTGGAGATATTTTATTATGCAACATGACTAGTAATGGCATCTTTAACATTAAAGATGCTTTGAATGGTTGTAGAACTGGGAATAATCCTTATAACATTTTTTCTTATGTTATGGCATAAAAGTATCCCAACTACCATTGCTATTTTTACTTGGAGAGTGTTACATAAATATATTCCTATTGAAGATAATTTAATTAAAAGAGGTTTTATTTTACCTTTAAATATCAATGTTGCTATCATATGAAAAACGTGCATCATGTCTTTATCTTTAGTTCTATTGCCTCTAAATTTTGGATTTATTTTGATGGCATTTTCAAGTTTAGTCATTTCTGTGGTAATATTAGCACCATGGATATATTAAATCTTTGGTTTATGAGTTCTCATGGACATATTAGAAATCTTATTCCTTCACTCATTCTATGGTATATTTGGTTTTCTAGAAATAATTCCTTTTAATAATGTTGGTATGGATCACCACCATATTTGGAGTAATAAAAATATGGTTTTGAATCTTTTTAGTGCTAAGATTTGGTCTAGCAAAAATTTTAGAGGGTTTACTTATGTTGCTAAAGACTTTGGGATTGTCTTTAATGTTTTGCATGTTACTGATGTCCCAAAAATTAATCATTGCCTCAAACCATCTTATAATACTTTAAACTCAATTGCGATGGTTCTGTCAAAGATAATGCTTAGGGTTGTAGTAATATCATTAGTGATTTCAAGGGTAAATGCATTATGGCTTATGTTGGTCCTCCTTTTAGATGTTCTCTTATTTTTTTAGAACTTTTTGCTATTCTTAATGGTTTAAAATTATGCCTTTCTCTTGGTATTTATAACTTTTTGATTGAGGTTGATGCTATGCAATGTCTAAACTATTTGAAAGATAGTGGTTAAAATATTTGAAATCCTGAGTTATTTTACCTTTTTAGGGAAATTAAGCAATTATTAATCTTCTTCAATGCATATATTCCTCGCATTTATAGAGAAGGGAATGCCTGTGCAAACTGGTTAGCTAATAATGGTTGTAGTCTGCAAATTTATATTGACTTATCCTACTCAACTTTGACATTTATTTAAAAGGCCTAATTATTAAAGTTTGTTAGAGATATTAAGCCCTTATGAACTAGCCCGAGGCTAACCAAGAGTGGGGGGGAGGGGTGAATTGGTGTTTTTTTTAAAATTCTAAAAAAAAAAAAACACATTCTAAACCAAATAATCACCCACATAAAAATAAATTGCAGAAATTAAATGTAGAAATGCAATAATAAAGAACACACCAGATTTTATAGTGGTTCGGTCATCTTGACCTACATCCACTCCTCGGAGCCTCTCCTTCAGGTATTGAACTAAACTCAATGACTCTCCTTTTGCCCCCACAGCAAGGTAGAGAAGCCTTTACAAAACTCCTTTCCATAGACTCCAATGAGAATGAGAACTCTACCTCCTTTCACTTCCTCCTGAAGCAGGTAGAGAACCTAGACCTTTTGATTCCGGAAGCAGGAAGAGAACCTCAATTGATCACTGAAGTAGACCTCTCTAAAACCTTCAAGGAACCAGGGATGATGACGAGAGAAGATGACTCGGATCCTTTTTTAGAGCAACCTTTGTGAAACCATCACAAACTCTCCCTCACATGATCCTCTCTCTCTTTCTCTTCCAAGCTCTCCATCTTCTTCACTTGGCTCTCTAAGGTCAAGACAGCAACAAAAGATCTCACCTTGAATAATCAAGTGATCTTATATAGAAGAGTTTTAAATTTTCCCTAAATTGCAATAAGCAGTCAAAGATCATCCAGGATGATTTATATATCATCATGTACGATTAGTATATTTTTAGCCCTTTTAGCCAGGAGGATCTTGTTGGGGCTAGACAATTAAAAGAATTTTTTGTTATGATCATCCAGGATGATGAGTGCATCATCCTATACGATTGGTTCAAAACATAAAGTATCATCCAGAGAATCTCTCTATTCGACTAAAATTTATATGTTGGAAGATGAAAAAAATAATTGATCATTCAGGCCAATTCTTGGATCATCCTGTATGATTAGTTCAAATCAATAAATATCATCCAGCACATCGCTCTGTTCATCCATGATGACTTAAGAAGAAACTAAGGTTTGTTTAACAGATTGTCTAGGATGATCCTACGATTGTTTAGGATGATATGATCGATCAATTAAACCTTAATTGCTTTTCCTAATAATAAAACTTATTTAGGCATAATTATAATACATAATCCCGAACGATGTCATGTTTGATGCCTAAAAATAATAACATGCTTAAAAGAGTTGGCAATTGATTCTTTCTGATTTGAGCATATCATCCAGGACGATGTGAATATCAACCATGGCGATTTTCTTGATTTGATTATCTTAATAAGGATGCCCTAAATAGGGTTTTTATTTTTAATTTGGGATCATCCTATACGATGTGATTAAAAACAAAAAACTCTTAAGCCTATAGAATTTATTCCCCTAAGTGTGTGTACAAGGTTACTTAGTATTAGGATCCACAAAATTACATTTGATTCAAAAAAAGAGAAAAGTACTAGAAATACACTTACAAACTGACTCAGTCCTAATTTACCCAAACTTGAGCTGGCTTTATTTGTAATTAACCTTGTGGACCTGAAATATTAGTAGGCCGGGCAATAGTGGAAAAATAGAAATGATAACAATGTTTGTTATAATAAAAATTATAATCCTTAAATCTAGATTTATAATAATCTTCCCCTTCTTGATGATGAAAAACATTTGGTAGAAAATTTAACTTAAACAGTGAAGTGATACATAACATAAAGAAAACATTATGAACCAAGAAACTCAATTTTACCGAAGTCAAGCAGGTGATACAACCACTAACCAATAGTAGTATTAAAAAATAATTATACAATGAAATACTACGAACACACTAACAGTACCACTACTCCCCCTTTTGACATCACGAAAAGGAGGAGGAAACAAAAAAGAAATACAAAACAGAAAATACAAAATAATTTTTCCCTACAACTCAAAAGACTAGTAAAATTAAAAAATAAAGCAATAAAAAGACTATAACAATGTCAAAATGAGTGAAGACCGCACAAGTTTTTTGATCAAATCATGAATAGATAAATTGTCCATGTGATTGAATTGAAAATTTGTAAGAAAATGAGTTAACATCATCGAAATCCAAAAAAATAATAGAACAACTGATCTTGTTAACCCTAGTTCAGACTTGTTACAGGGTAATCCATCTTTTGAAAACAAAGATCTAACTAAAAAAAAAACAATTGGATAAGAAAAAGCGATCCATTCAAAACTTTATTCAAGAAAAATATCTTATAGAATAATATACCAATGTAATTAGTCACAATAATGAATTTTGAAATCAAGACTAAAAATATCAAGTGACATATAAATTCTTGTAATATTTAAATGTTTCAAAGAGAAGGAAGCTTGCTATTTATGGGCTCATTTTGTACCTCTTATCAATTTGTTGATGCACTTTATGCTTCTATTAATTTTATATACACTTTGTGTATCTTTCAATTTTTTTTGGCGCTCAATGCATATCTTTTCAGTTTTTCTTCTTTTTAGGCTCATTTTATATCTCTTATCATTTTTGCAAGCTACCTCTCTTTTGAAATGTTTAAATACTCTCAGTTATGAGAATATCTTCCAGATATTAGGGAAGAAAAACACACTCTTTAATATAAGGAAGAGTAAACTATAAAATAAAATTGAATTCATATGATAAATGCAATGACAGGATTACAAAATCTTGAAAGTGATTTAATGACTTTGAACATTATTTATATAAAATTGATTACTGTAACATGTTAAAATGATCTCAATTGTGAAGTCTACTTGTTTATTTGAGATAGACTTTTATTTAGAAAAGAAAATTATACCGTTAAAAGGAGTTAGAGGAAGGGAAACAATCAACGGTGCTTCTCCCTTTAACTAATTTAGGGATGTCAATCATCGACTACAAATTTTCAAAAATAAAAAAATGGCATAAAATAATATTTTAGTAGTGACAAAAAAACTAAAAGAAAAGCTAAAACATTAGAAGTAAAAATAATAAAAACAACAGTAAATAAAATATAATAACTAAATACTAAAAAAAAGAAAAGTAAAAAATAAAACATAAAATAATAACAAATAACATATTATAAAATATAAAATTCAATATTAAGTAAGCATCAAGTTTATGCATTTATGTCAATCACACCCAATCTGGTCCTTAAGATACTGAATGTGTCAAAGGCCAATGGTTTAGAAAAGATGTCAGCCAGTTGATTCTCAATTACCACATTATGTAATGCAATGTCTCCTTTTGTAACATGGTCTCTAATAAAGTGATGCCCTATGTCAATGTGTTTGGTCCTTGATTGTTGGATATGATTCTTAGAGATGTAGATGGAACTAGTATTATCACATAGGATTAAAATTGTGCCTACGGGTAATCCTAAATCTAGAATTTGTAGCTTCAACTAAAGAACTTGGGCTACACAACTTCCTATGGTAATGTACTCAGCTTCAATAGTGGAAAGTGAAATAGAATTTTATTTTCTAATAGACCAGGAAACTAAGGATTGTCCTATGAATTGGCAAGTACGATAAGTGATCTTTCTATCCACCCTACATCTTACAAAATTAGAATCAAAATATCCAATAATCTTAAAAGAAGTGTTGTGCCTAGGATACAAGATTCCTAAATTTTTGGTCCCTATCTAAAGATTCTCTTAACTTCAATCAAGTGGAATTCTTTCGGATCAGCTTTAAATCTAGCTCAGAGGCAAATACTAAACACTATATCAAGTCGACTGGTAGTCAAGTAAAGCTGTGATCCAATCATTCCTCTGTACTTCTTTTGATCAACAAATTTTCAATTTGAATCCTTATCCAACTAAACACTAGAATGAAATTACTAAATGACAACAGTGGCGGTGAATTATGAAAAACTTTTTCTCAATAAAAAGTAATACTAAACATGAGTTCTAATCTTTTTGTTATTTTTTAAATTTTACAAAAAAAACTTATACAAATTTTCTTCCTCAAATTTCACCATGCAATAATT
>NW_021319755.1:5216-26916 GCF_001605985.2 Dendrobium catenatum | reverse complement strand
ACCCCAGAGAGAGTACAAAGAGATCCTTCAGCTTTGAGTAACTTTGTGAACCTTTACAGCCAATTACAAGAAATACTCTCTGAAATCACTGTCCCACACTCTCTCTTTCACTTTACTCTGAAAAATCATGAAGATAAGGGCTTTTCACAATCAGTTTAGAGGACTTTTTATATCAAATATAATAAAAAAAAACTATCCAAAAAACTAAAAATTTCTATTTAAGAGTAAACGATCATATAGTAGATCAATACTCGTAAGTTGAATAGTAAAAAAATTCATCTATTGCGAAACCTATATAAAGGTATAAATGGAAATTCATACACGAGAATGCCGATATGAACAAGTTCATTTGGTTGAATAGTTAGAAATTTTTACCTCATCGGACAAGTGAACCAATTTTTGTACCCTAAATGCATACGTATAATGACGACATCGTATGATATGATATTATGAAAATTTTCAAGTCGTTGGACACGAAGGGACCCATCCAATTTGTACTTTAGACGGTGTATGTACGATGACGACACTCCGGTAACGACTTCAAAAATTTTTAAGTTTGCTGGAACGAAAGGGACCTTTCCTATTTCATCACCCTGGACAACGTATGTATGAGATGACATCATATGCTATAATCGTTCAAAATTTCATGTTTGGTTTGGATGAAAAGGACCCATCCTAATTCGTACCCTGGATGCATACATATAAATTGGTAATATCATACATACGATCCTTTAGAAAATCTTTTCCTATTTATTCATTTGATTTTCGAAGGGAAAATATTTGATTCAGATAGTCCCATATGAACAGGCATTGTATAGTATGGATCAGTTTTAAAATAATATTTTAACTCTCCTCCAGTGTGTGTGTGCATAGTTACTCAATTATAATCACACTCTCTCAGACTTTAATAACATGAACAAGTATAGACTTCAATTACAGATAATCCTAAACTGATCGATTTGAAGTCTTCAATAATTCGGAGTATGATTTCTCTGAATACTTAGTACAACAAAAACAACAAAATAAATTCTTCTCAAAATATGTTAGGAGAAATAATATCCAAAGCAATAAATATTTAGAAAATAATTAAAACCATAGCAAGTTACAAGAATATCAACAATCAAGAAAATAAGATAGCATTATTCTCAATAATCTCCCCTTTTTTTTATGATGACAAAAAAATTATTATTTGAGAAAGAATACCCTAAATTCCTCGCTTAGCTCCCCCTAAAAGAAATAAACATGTGAATCAATAAGGGAATTCTTGAATAACAACAAAATACTTTTTTTTTCTTATTTACGAAATGAAAAAAACACAAAAACTCAAACATCAAAACAAAAACAAAAATTAAAAAAAACAAAAAAAACAAAACCATCAAACACAAATAAATAGGTTTAATATCTTTTGACTTCTGTTAAGATATCTATTGTGATCAATTTCACTCTTTTAAAGAAGTTAAAGAAGGAACTTTTAATTTCCAAGCTAAGAAGAGGTCTTTAGAAAAAAAGCTAGCTTGCGAAGCACTTAATTGAAAGGGATTAATATAAATATTTTCCATCAGCAATTGGTTAAGAGAAAGGGTTAAAATAGTATCATAAAATCTAAAAGTGTGGATGTTCTATTACTGATAACAAGGAGATTGCTAATTAGTTGTTCAACATTTTCAAACCCATTTCAAATAAAGTTTCTTTATCCGCTCAAATAGTGATCAATCTCTTTTCCCACCCTTATATCCAAAAGGAGAATGTACTCTCTCTAGCCTACTTCTTTTGAGAGGTTAAAGAGACTCGTTTGAATTTAAACTATGTGTTCTGTGGCCTCAGCCTGATTGGTTTACCACTCTTTTTCTTCAAAAAATGGCACATTATTATAATAATTTTTTGTAGCTATTTTGGAGTTTCTTTATTGGTAAGCCTATCCAGTCTTTTACTTCTACTTCTATAGTGATTATTCCTAAGAATATACTTTATTAACACTTGGAATGACTTTAAGACCTATCAGTCTTTGTACCTTTTTTTAACAAATTGATTCTAAAATTATTATGAATCATCTACTTCCTTTTTCCATAAAATATTTCTTCCTTCTCATATGTTTTTCGTGATAGTAGGCGCCATTACAAATAACATTTTTCGTTTGTTCAACAGGATTTTGTCAAGACTGGATGTTAGGGAGAGGGGTAATTTTAATTTTGAAGCTTGATATTGCCAAGGCCGTTGATGATATTGATTGACACTTTATTTCTCATACTTTCGAGTTTTTGCTTTAATTCTGTCTTTATTAACTAATTAAGAATTGTATTAAAATGTCTATTTGTCATAATTGATTAATGATTCGAATAATATGGTTTTTCAAATCTTCACATGGCTAAGGAAAGGCGATCCTATTTCTCCCGCTCTTTTTATTATTGCTTGAATTTCTTCAGGGTGTCTTAACCAATTTGTTTGATAATAATCCTGGTCTTTTTTTAGAACTTGGAAGGTTTTATCATATCTCATATATTTTTGCGGGTACTTTATGTTGACTCATGTAGATCTATGAATTCATTAAACAAATGGATTTCTTTTATCATTTGAATGGTTAGTGGATTACTCCTTTAGCAAAAATATAAGTTATTTATGCTTATAAGAGGATTTTTTCATGATCATATTAGCAATTAAAATATTTATATGGCTTTACAACATGCTCACTTGCTTTCCCATCAATACTTGGGGTTCCACTTTTTAATCGGTAGGAGAAAACTTTTTATTTGATTACTCTTATTGATTCAGTGCAAAATAAGTTTTTTAACTTGGGATCCAATTCCCTTAGCTTTGGTGTCAGATTTACTCTTATCAAATATTTTTGTTTCTTACTGGTTTACAGTTTACAAACTATTTTCTTACTCAAGCTATTTGTAATATAACACAAGCTTATTAACAATTCTTTTGGAAAGGCACTTCTACTAGCTCTAAAACTTGAGCTTCTTGGAGAAGTGTTGCTGGTGTTTTGGCTGGCTGGGTCTTGCTTACAAGAATTAAATTGATCATGTTAAGGCTTTTTCTTTAAAACTTTGGTACATAATTTGCAACAAATGATAGTCTTCTGGGCTAGTTTTATGATTTTCAAGTATTGTGTTGGCAACCATTCTATCTAATTATCTTTCCGAAGTAAGGTGATTCTAGAGTTTGAAAAGGCTTGTAAGGTAAATGGGATTTGAGCCATAATCTCTTGGGCTTATGAATTATATTCTTCTAGGAAGATCGGTGGTTAGGTAATATATTCTATTGATTTCTAGTTTTTAATTCATCCCTCTACTACTTCAACTTAAGTTACTCTTTCCTTATGATAATATTGGGACTAATGAAATCTATTCTAATATGATCCTGATCTGCAATTCTTCACTATAATTTTAACTTGTCTATCATCTATTCTAAAGACATTAGCTATGTGATTTATCAAAGATAGTGGTTACTTAAAGAAGTTGCTGCTATACTTTTCAGTGCTAAAAGAAGATATTGATAATATTTTTTCACTTATATTTGTCCTAATAACATTTCTTCTATTATACTGCTTTGTTTAGAGAATCGTTGCATAGATTTATTTCATGGATGATAATCCTCAATCACCAAAAGGTTTATTGTGGCTTCCAAGTGTCATGTGTATCATACTGGAGAATATCATTATGTTTTTATTCTGGTCCTGTTTGTCTGTTAAACATGGGTCTATTTTGAGATGATTTGTTCTTAGTTAAATTGCTTTAATGCCTTATCTTTTCCCTAAATCTAATTCTCAATGGTTTAAGTTTACTTAATTCAAAGGATATATATGTAATTTATCCTTCTCTCATTTTTTTTTTGTTTCTTTGGTTGGACATGCAAATAATTCTCTTTTTTAATGATGTGCGGATAGAACCATCATAATGTTGTTCAGAAGGCAAGATATACGGTTTTATCTCTTGTGACTGTTTAATTACTTTCTTTAACGACTTCAAAAAACTTATTATTTTGTTGGGCTGGCTTTATGGGCTAACTTCGCGAGGTCGGTCCATCTGCTTTTCGCTAAATTATTTATTGGACAAACCCTTCATTAATTTCCTTAAATTGAATGTGCCATACATGCCTTGTTGTGAACAATTTAGTGGGATGTTCTGTGGGTGGCATCAACGATAGTAATGGTTGTCTTAATTTAGCTTTTGCTGGACCTATTCATAATGGTAACTAGACTTTACTTCTATCACTATGGCATTCTTTATATATTCAATTATACATTCTCTTAAATAAATAACTGGTTTATTGAAGTGAAATCTGATTATGATTTCCTAACTCTTTCATGCTGATGAGGATATGTGCTTTGTAATCCCAAATCTTTTCTATCTTTGAAAGTTTGTTGGGATGTAAGCCTATAGAACTGGCCCAAGCTAACTAAAGGGGGGGGGGGTAATTGGTATTTAAAAATTTCTTTCACAAAGAAGCAAAAGATACTAAAACCAAAATCACATCCACGAGAAAAATAAATGCGGAAATTAAAGTGCGGAAGCAAGAAACAAGAACATAGAGATTTAATACGGTTCGGTCAAACTCGACCTACATCCACTCCCCCGAGGTGCCCTCCGAGTATGCACTACAATCTATTGACTCTCCTTTAGCCCCAACCTAGGCGGAGAGCCCTTACAACCGAACCCTCTTTTTGCCACCCCAGCAGATAGAGAACCTTCTCCTTTTGCTTCCTTAGGAAGCTGTAGACGAACCACAATCAGATGGGACTACCTTCCTCTGACAGGACCTTCCACGGATGAGAAACTCTAGACGAAGACAGAAGCCAGAGCCGATCCTTGAAGCAACCCTTATGCATCCCCTCACAAGCTCCCCCTCAACAAGATCCTCTCTCTCTTCTCTCTCAGCCTTCTCTGGTCAAGGCAGCAGTAAAGATTATTCAAAAATGTGACACAGCTCTTAATAGAAGGCTCAAAGGAGCTCATAATTGCATTGCCGATAATATCATCCAGGCATATGGTCATTCGTTCTAACGATGCAAGTACAAATCTCAGAAGGATAGGCCAGAGCAATAGCCCTGAATGCAAACTGGATGCCTTTAAAATTGCTTGATCGTCCAGGCCCGATCTCACGATCGTCCTGATCGATTCAATTAAATCAAGGAAAATCGTCTAGAGATCACCTGAATTTGAGAATGGTCCCGCTATTTATCCGTCCAAAGCTAACTAAGTTTTTGATAGCATCATCCTGGCCGATCCTGCGATCGTCCAGGACGATCTGATCGTATCAAATCATCCCTTCTCCTTGATTTTCTTGATCAATTAAGGCATATTTTTTAATATCGTCCAGTTCGATCAATAATCGGTCCTGGCCAACTATTAAAAAAATATACGAATACTAATTATCTATGGCGGAAAGTTACTCTTTCCTGTTTTGAAGCTAGGTCTTCGCCAGATAAACGTAAATCATCCAGGATGATCTGTAATGACGGTGGCTTATTAAGAATCCTTGTTTAGATTTTCTGTCTTTAAGCCGTTCGTCCGGATGATGGTAAAATCATCCTGCGATCGATAAATAACAAAAATTCTAGTCCTCTCATAGTGTGTGCTGTGTGTCGGGTTACTTAGCACAGTCCTCTTTGATTATTCAGATAGACTCAAAAGAGAAACAACTCAAAGTCAACTGTCTCAACCCTAAACCTATGCAACTCGAACTGGCCTTCATTTGTTCGTCGATCTTTCGATCTAAAAAAGTTAGAAGTAGCAGGTAAGTCTGAGAGAGTTAAAAGTGTTTGTCAATCATCAAAACCAAAAATAGATTTGGTAACAATCTCCCCCTTTTTGATGTGGCAAACACAAGTAGGCGAAAGCTCAGTAAAAACAGCAGTTCATTAAAATTTCAAAAGTTACAAGCACATCAACTTTCTTTACCACATCCTACTCCCCTTTTTTGCCATCACAACAGAAGGTCTAGACACACACAAAAGAAAAAGTAAATAACACACAGAAATTAAAAAAACTACAAGACCAACTACAGAAAATTAGAAAAATTAGAAAACAGAACACAGACTAGAAAGAACGGGGACCCTGATATCAGATGGAGGTGGTGTAGGTGGCTGCTGAAAAAACTGGCAAGCATAGTAAAGTAAGCCATTGAACCAGACAATGTCCTGGTCATACTGCTGCTGCTGTGGTAATGTAGCTGTCAAAATCAGGCTAAATCTTATGTGCTGCTGCTCGTAGCGGGATCTCCTCAGAATGTTGCCTGCTCCTGTGCAACAACCGTAAGCGTCCAAGCGGGGTCTCCCCTCGATTCAACCTTGTCAATCAACGATCAAATGGTGAGTGCGGTGGATGAGGAACAGATCAGCGAACGTGAGCGGGAGCGGGAGCCTCCTCTCCTCAAAGCCCGACCTTCCCCACCTTTGGGTGGAGAACGAGTAACTATGAAAGGATAGTGACAAGAATTTTGAGTAGCAAGGGGCTGAGGTCTGAGAAACAGGATATTGAAGATTGTATTTGATTCGAAGAATGTAGGCTAAGTGAGATGTCTAAAGCAAGGTCTTGGTTTTCTCCTATGGCCTGATCGCGAATAGTTTTAAATGATCAATGTAGCAACAAGAGTAGATTAGTGAGCATTAAAATTCCTCTCCGGGCCCATAATGAAAAAGGTCAGTAAAGAAAGTAGAGATGATGTGGATCGGTCCCGGCTTTTGGAATTATGGAGGTGCGAAGGACAAGTTGGATTGTCCTAAGCATCTTTGACTCGAGCTAGTCTCCTCCAACATGAAAGGAGTGTTGGTTTGGCAAATGAAAATGGTTTTGCCGTGGACAATCAAAATCAGGATCTGTAATGACATCGTGCACGCTTATCCCCATGGTGGATAGCTTAAAAGCTTGCAGCAGTCTTGATATGTATCTCGACCAGGCGTCGATTCACATAGGATGTAGGGCTGTGAAAGTAGAATTTTTTGCGACAGATTTGGCATAAAATTCTAGCAGGATTCAAAAGAAAAAGGGGCAAAAGCGAGGGGTGAGTATGAAACAAAAGAGAAGTGTCGGCAAAGAGATCCATTACTGGAATACGAGAGGTATGCAGGAATTGATTGTTCTGGGAAGGGTAAATGCCGACACTCTTTGGTAGCGACTGGTAACAGTTTCCTGCCTCCCTGAATCGAGGGTCTAGAGTGGCCCTCGAGAACTCCCAAAGTTTTTTCGAACGTTTCCACCAGCCATAGAAAGGAGTTTAGCAAGATAAAACTCAGAGGAGAAGGGATGTGACTGAAATCATGGCTGGAGCGGCCAGAATTTAAAAGAAACGACCATGATCGTCATGGCTGATCGCAGATCGTCCAAGGATGCCATAGACACAATAATTGTGTACAGGACGATTGGTCAAAAATGCGGGGTCGATCGTCCGGGTCGACATATATCGGCCAGGATGATTAGACACAGGCGATCGTTCCTGAGGAGTCCAAGCCGGACGACCGTTGAAAAAACAGAATCGTCCGGGCCGATTAGGTGTATCGTCCAGGATGTGTCCACAATAATTGATCGTACCGGCTCAAAGTTACAAATGTTTTAAATTTGTGCCACGTGTATCATCTAGGATGAACAGTGGATCGGCTAGGACGATTTTCCAACTAATGGATGTCTGGGGCCCGATTTTAAGGATTTTAACGTGCTGACGACCGTGGATCGTCCAGGACGATCTAGTGCTATCGCTAGGACGATGACCAATAAACATGCATCGGCCCAGAGACGAAATACGGTTATCCCAGGCTACGGACTCATCATTCAAGATCAACTGAGTTCGATTCAGATCATCGGATGAATAAAGTATCGTCCAGGATAAAAGGAATTATAGCAAGCACAGAAATTCAGCAGATAGAAATTTTGACGAGAATTTTGCCCTATCATCCAGGATTGATAACAGTATCGCCAGGACGATTGACTACAATTCGAAACAATAAAGAAGGATGGTGATGATCAAGTAGCCCTCAAAAATAAAACAAGAAAAAGCATTAAGAAAAGTTAAAACAAACAACGATTAAAAAAAACACTAAAAACAAATAATAGTTTGAAAAGAGCCAAATATAATTTTTTTTTTATCAAAGAGCTAATCATATGAGAATTTCTTAATAATTTAAACTTAGAGTTTCAAGAGATCAATAGGTTAACAAATTTCAATAGCAAGAAGGTAGCAATTTCCGATTCTTGTTACCTTGATCGGTCATCCTTCAGGGTACTAATTTGTCTTTTCGAAACAGAGGCTAACTCAGAAATCACTAAATGGGATAAAAGAGAAGTTCCCATTCAAAAACTTGTTTACAAAGAAAATACTCATAAAAATAATATATCAAAGTAATTTTTCTCAATTAGGAATTTGAAATCAAGCCTTTGAAATCTCACCATAAACCCATAAGTTCTTCTAAGTTTTAAAGTTTTGAAAAGAGAGGATAGCTTGCCTTCTTTAGTAGGTATCATGTTATGCCTCTTGAAATGCTGTTGATTTGACTCTTTGAGCATCTTTTGATTTTTGATCCACTTTGGTGTATACTTTTTATCAAGTTTGGCCGTCTCTGCCACTTTTCCTTTTTATCTTTGCAAGCTCAATTCTCTTTTGCAAACTTTACAAGAAGTTTCTTAGTTCTTGAGTAATACTTTTAGATATTAAGAGATAGGAGAACTCTCTCTATACATAGGGAGAACTACCGACAAAAATAGAACTAAATCATTGATCAGTGAAATGCAATATTCTCAAATAACTTTGAGAGATATATTAAGAACTTTGGATATTATACACAAGATAGCTTGTAGCAGATAAAGAATCTTAGTTTCAAAAAACATTGGCTAAAATGATTTAGACTTTTTTTAGAGAAAAAATTATACACTAACAGGTTAGAAATGAGGGAAATCCAATCAACGATATTTCCCCTTTAACGATTAGAAAATACTAAAACTAATCTAAAACTCCAAAATTTAAAGCTTAAAAAAATAATCATGTAGGAAAACAAACATAAAAAAAAACAAAATGTAAACAAAGCAATACAAAGCAGCACATGACACAAATAAACATAAAAACTAATTAAAAAAATCATTTCAAGAATTAATGAACTGCAGCAAGTTTAAACAATTTTGAGCTGCGAGGCCTGCTATGTAGTCCAATTACCTATGCTCCACGAGATCGTTTGGTAGAAGCACACCTGCAAAACTCAACAACAGTCAATTTAGGAAACCCACCTAGTTTGGGTCCCTTCTTATGAAAGGTAGAATACAATGCAGGTGTGGTATGCTGTGCAATCATGTATCTTTGGTATCCACACCCAATGTGTACTATGGTGATACAGTCAAGTGTGGGTAGATGTGTCCCAGCAATGCCACAAGAAAAACATCTTAACTCCAGGAAAAGGCATTTCTTAAATGATTTAGTTATAATGCCTCTTCCTAGGTTTGGCTTTTGGATTCAAAGTGCGAGTCCCTTCCAATTTCCTTAAGTGTATCAAAATTTATTTTTAATCCTTAAGTTTGTGTTTTAAAACATCACTCACAACCCTCAAAGTTTTTTTTTTTCTCTTTAGAATTCTTGAAATCGAGATCAAGTGATGTGCGTGAACTTTAATGTATCACTGCTCATTAATTAATTCTGTATTGCTTTTTGTTCAAATCACAAATTCAAATCAAGAAAGCATGTGATTAGAATCAATTGTTGAATGATCTTAAGTATAAAGTTCATCACCTTTTTTTGTAAATTTACAGTTCCAATTTTAAGTTAGCATGAGTCCTCTTAAGAATTTTGTATGACGTGCATGGATTTTCTCACAAATCTCAAACAATTCAATATAGTTGGTTTATATACCTCTTCCTCATACTGTTTCTCAAGATAATCTTTCCCATTAAGCACAGTTTGTAGTCTCCTCTTCTGTTCAGTCTCAGAGGAATCAGTACCAGATTCTGCCCAGAACTGCCTTTGGACTCTCTCTTGTCCTTCCTAAAACTTAGTTCTCTCTCGCCTTTTTCTTTCTTTGCTCACGGATTCTGAAGTGTAGGAAATCGGCTTTCACATGTCGCAGTACTTCCTGCATTATAAATAAATAACATCAGAATCCTTTAGAATATTATTGATCCCCTACCTTTTCCCGTCAATGATGCTTTGCTTCTTCCTTGAAAGCTTTTGAATTGCTTGTGAATGAAGGCAACTTCATCGCTTTCAGCCGAAGATTCAGAATCTAATTTGTGTGCCTTCAGTGCGAAACTGTTTCTTCTCTTTTTCTCTCCTGCAAGTCAAGGATTTCTTTGATTCACCCCTGCTCGTAAGTAATGAGTGAGCCAAGTAAGTTATTAATAGAATAAGTGTTCAAATCCCTTAGATTCAGTGATTGCAGTGTTTTAGCATCATATGACGAAGGCAAGCACTTTCAACATCTTGTTTACTTTTTCATAGTTTGAAAGTTCTTTTCCTAATGCATGCAGTGAAGATACTATCTGACTAAACCTAGTAACATGTTAGAAAATTGATTTAATGAGGTTTCATGCAAAAAAAGTTTAGTCATGCAAGAGAATATTCAAACGGGATAGTTTTAAATTCATCAGCTGCTTCATAGGTGAAACCACAATTTGTCCCAAATTTCTTTACTAGTTTTGGCAAGTGGATGACACGCATTAATCCCAAAGATTTTAAAAGCATCAAAAAAAAAAAAACAGTTCAAACATTTTGCATTATTAAGCTAAATCTCCGTTCATTCGAAAGTCGCCATTCAGTAAACTAATTTCTTAATTTAACACACTTTAATTTCACGAGAAGGTGAAATAACCTTCTTGATAAGCTCCACATGCGATAATCAGTAGATTGTAAATAATGTAGACATGCGGGGTTTTCCAGAAATGCAAAATTGTAGGATTATCGAACCGGAGGTCGGTATAGAATCCCTTCCGTAAGTGTTACCGGATTCCAAACGTTTGCCATGGATCAAAAATCAAAGGCGGAGTTTTTCAAACTTAACCATTTTTTAATCCTCGCTCTGATACCACTTGAAGTTGTTAGGGATGTTATGCGCCTATAGGAAATGGCCCAGCTAACCAAGAGGGGGGAGGGTGAATTGGTATTGCTTAAAATTTTCTTTTCACAAAGATACAAAAGATCACATAAAACAAAATCACACCACAGAAACAATAAATGCATAAAATAAAAGTCTGCGGAAGCATAGAAACAAAAACATAGAGATTTATATGTTGGTCCAACTCGACCTAGCCACTCCGGAGTGCCCTCCGATATTGCACTACAATTGTGCCTCTCCTTTAGCCCAAGCTAGGCGAGAAGCCATTAACTAGAACCTCTTTTTGCCACCTGGCAAGGCAGAGACCTATCCTCCCCTTGCTTCCTCCTGAAGCTGGCAGAGAACCACAATCAAATGCTGACTCCTACTCTACTGACCTTCCATGGATGAGTAAACTCTAGATGAAGAAAAGCAGAGCGTCCTTGAAGCACCTTGTCGGAATCCCCTCACAAGCCTCCCCCTCACAAGTCCTCTCTCTCTCCCTCCTCTCTTTCTCTCCTCAAAGGCCTTCTTCAGGTCAAGGCAACAGCAAAAGATTATTTCAAAACGTTGAACAAGAGCTCTTAAATTAAGAGCTTCAAGGGCTCATTATTGTAAGTTTGCCGATAATATCGTCTAGCCGATAGTGCGTCATTCATTACTGGAGATCAGTACAGAATCTCAGCAAGATCGCAGAGCATCGTCCTGAATGCAACACCGGCATTTTAAAATTGCTTGATCATCCAGGCCGATCTCACGCATCGTCCCGGCCGATCAGTTTCAAGATAAGAGGAAAATCGTCCTAGGCATCGCCTGAATTTGATGCTGGCGATACCTTCATATCATCCCAGAAGTCAACTAAGGTTTTTGAATAAGATCGTCTGGCCGATCTTAGCGATCGTCCAGAATGATATTAATCTGATCAATCCATCCATAATTTAACTCCCTTGAATTTCCTGATGAATTATGAATAATTTGGTGATATGTCAGTTCGATCAAATGATCGTCTGGCCGATTATTAAAAAAACATATACTCCTTAATTTTTTTATGGCGACAACTTCTTTCTAATTTTGAGCTTATCACCTGGCCGATACACGTATCATCTTATAGACGATCTGTTAGACGGCTACTAATTAAGATCCTTGTTTAGATTTTTTCTATTTTAAAGCCCGATCTCCAGGAGATGTAATATCCGTCTGGGCCGATATGAGTAAAAACAAAATTTCAAGTCTCTCCAGTGTGTGTGTGTATCGCGTTACTTTAGAATCAGTCTCTTTGATCATTACAGATGGAACTCAGAAGAGAAAAAATAAAGTAACAGACTGACTCAATCTAAACCTACGCAATCGAACTGCTTCATTGTTCGTCCCGGATCTTTGATTCCTGAAAAGTAGAAGTAACAGGGCAGTCCAAGAGAGTTTAAAAGTGTTTATCAATCATCAACAATCATCAAAAAAAAAAAAAAAGATTTGCAACAATATTAGGAAATTTAAAAAGTTGTTACTATTTTTGAATTTCTCGTTTCACCATGTTTGCAAGGAAGGTAATGCCTGTGCTTCTTGGCTTGCTAACTGGGGTTATAGTTTTTACTATTTTTCTATTATTATTTGGTCCTCCATTCCGGTGGATTTTCATGGTATGCTTAAACATGATGAGCTTTCTATCCCCTATGTTAGATCTTAACTATGGTGTTCTTATTTTTCCATTTATTAGCTAGTTTTCTTTATGGTGGCTGGGCAATCTGTTGGGTTGAGGATCAGAATCCTTTCGGGTTGGCTTTTTGGCTGATCTTTTATGTTATTTTCTGGAGGTGTGCGGTGCCACTTCTAGTTTTAATGGTTGTATGGTCTGTTGGTTTTTTGCATTCGCCTGGGTTCTTCTTTATTCTTTGAGGTTACTTGTGTTGTATTGATCTTCTTCTTTTATTCTAGTATTACTATATTTGGCTATTAATTTACTATTGCTGGCATCTATTTGTGTCTTCCATTTTAGCTGATGTATTGGTGGATTTAGACTTGAGCTGTGATTTCATAGGTTATATTATTGATGGTTTTTCCCATTGTTGCTCTCCTACCTTCAAATTTTGGTTTGCTGGGGGTACCCGTGAGGTTTTGTCTGGGATTTAGGGCTGTGTTGGTGCTATTTTCAGTTTGGTTGTTTCTTGTAGGTGGTTGACTGTCCCTTGGATTTTGGCTTGGCTTATGTTTAATTGGTTTTGGTTGATTCCAGTGGGTAGGATTGTTGACATTCTAGAGATCTAGTGCTATTTTTTAGGGGTTTTATGCTTTGTTGTAGGGGTTCTTTAAAGGTGTTTATGGGTGATCCTGAAGGTAGGATTGAGTGGCTTATGAATTTTTCTAATGCGTCTTCTTGTATTAATTTTACTCTGAGCTATTTAATTCTTCATCCCTTTTTAGCTTAAAGCAGTGCATATTTTTCTACTTCTCCTTTTTTAGCTAGCTTAAATTTAGGCTATTTTTTAATTTTTAACCTATAATTTTTGGTGGTATAGCTTGTCTTTTTGTAGCAGCTTTACTTTGTAGGTGGAGTTACATTTGACTGACTTCAAGCTTTTTAATAGAAAGATTGGGCTTTATTTCCTTATTTTTATCTTTCTTTTTTGGACGCTTTTCCATAGCATTGTTAGAATGTTACTAGGGTGCCCTGTATTTTTGTTTAATGGAGATAATTGGCTCGTAGGATTTCTTTTGCTTTGTTTTATAGCTCGTAAGAGCATTAGTGAACTGATGGTCTCCTGTAAGGTCTTTGTAATAAATTTTAATTATTAATGCGTCGGCCCCTCTATGGGTTTTAACAAAAAAATCAAAGATGAAAGCCAATATCATATCAAGGAAGAAACCCACACATAAGGATTAATTTCTAACATATGGGAAACTAAGTTTTTCAAGTCTAATTTATTGCAAATCTTGATTCAGGGATTATAATTTTGATGATAGCAAACATTTCTAGCATTTCTATTTTTCTACTATTGCACTGCCTACTAACATTTCAGGTCCACAAGGTAAATTAAAAATCAATCTAGCTAATGTTCAGGTAGATTAGGACTGAGTCACTCTGTAAGTGTATTTTTGTTTTTTTTACATTTTCTTGAGTTAAATATAATTTGTGGATCCTGATGCTAAGTAACTTTGCATACACACACACACACACTCAGGGGGATAAATTTTTTAGGGTTAAGAGTTTTTTTATCACATCGTACAGGATGATCATAATTCATCTTAGACAATCAATTAAAAACATAAACCCTAATTAATACATCCTTGGTAAGACTGCCATATTAAAAAAATTGTCCTGGATGATATTCACATCATCCTATATAATATGCTCAAATTAAAAATAATCAGCTGCCAACTCTTTTAGGAATTTTATTATTTTTAGACATCGTACATGACATAATCCTATACTATGCATTACAATTATGCCTAAATAAGTCTGATGATTAAGGAAAGCAATTAAGGTTTGATTAATTGATCATATCATCTAGGATAATCACAGTATCATCTTAGATGATCAGTTAAACAAACCTTAATTTCTTCCTGAGTCATCCTGGACAAATAAAACGATGTGTTGGATGATATTTATTAATTTAAACTAATCATACAAGATGATCTAAGAAATGGCCTAGATGATCAATTTTTTTTCATCATCTAACATGTAAAATCTGGTCAAACAGAGCGATTCTCTGGATGATACTTGACTTTTTGAACCAATCATCCAGGATGAGGCATTCATCATAATGGATGATAAAAAAAAAAAATCTTGTAATCGTCCAGCCTCTCCCAAATCATCCTGACTAAAAGGGCTACAAATGTACTGATCGTATAAGATGATCTGTCTATCTTCCTGGATGATCTTTGATGGCTTATTACAATTTAGGGCTAATTTTATGCCCTTCTATATAAGATCTCTTGATTATTCAAGGTGACATCTTTTGCTGTTCTCATTACCTAAGAGAGCCAAGAGAAGGAGAGGGAGAGCTTAGGAGAGATAAACTAGATCTTGTGAGTGGGAGTTTGTGAGGGTTTCACAAAGGTTACTCCAAGTAAGGATCCAAGTCATATTCTCTGGTCATCATTCATAGTTCCTTGGAGATTCAAGTGAGGTCAACTTTAGAGATTGACCTAGGCTATCTTCTTGCTTCAGGAGGAAGAAAAAGGAGGTCAAGTTTCTCTACCTGCTTTAGGAGGAAGTGAAAGGAGGTCGGATTCTTTTCCTCATCGGAGTCGATTGAATGGTGTTTTGTAAAGGCTTATTCACCTTACTGTGGGACCAAATGGAGAGTCATTGTGTTTAGTGTAATACTTAAAGGAGATGCTATGGGGAGTGGACTTAGGTCAAATTGATCGAACAACTATAAAATATGGTATGTTCTTTTTTATTACATTTTTGTATTTAATTTCTGCTCTTTATTTTATATTGGTGATTATTTGGTTTAGATCATGATTTTTGTTTGAGAATTAAAAAAAAAAAAACATAAATTCACCCCCCCTGTGGGTTAGCCTTGGGTTAGTTCATAAGGGCTTAACATCCCTACTGAACTTTCAAGTGATATCCGAGTGGGATTCATAATATCTAGTTTTTGAAAACTTTTAAATTTTGATCCATGGATAACTTTAGTAACTAAAATACTGTAGAAGGGTATTCCATTACCCGACCACCATTATTTGATAATATACCTTCGAATTTTGAAAAACTCTCATGGCAATGTTTTTACAATCTATATATTATCTCATGTGGATGATTGTTAAGAATGGATATTCTGCACCAACTCATGAAATTAATGGCATCAAAATTGAACTTCCTTTTATTGAATGGAGATTTGATGATAGGGATTTAGAACAACTTAATACAAAGCATTTAAATTATTTTTTCTATGCTTTGAAATCGAAAGTTTACATGTGTGTCACAAATTGTGCTACTAGTGAGGAAATATGGGATAGATTATGTAACACATATGAAGGCACATGCGAAGTTAAATAATCTAGATTGAATATCTTTCTTTATGACTATGAACTATTTTGCATGAAACCTAGTGAAATGATATCTAAAATGTATATTAGGTTTACTCAAATTGTCACCTCTCTACATGCCTTAGGAAGAGAACTCAATAACTATGGAAAGGTTAATAAAATTTCAAGATGTTTTCCTTCTTCTTATGATGCTAAGATAACTAAAATAACTAAATCCAATTATTTGAATACTTATTCTATTGATAACACACTTGGATCACTCAATTCTTATGAGTAAGGAGTGAACTAAAGATAATTTGATGCATGTGAGAAAAAGAAGGAGAAAACTATGGCGCTGAAGGCCAATGAAATGGATACTGATTCTTCTGGGTCTGAAAGTGATGATGTTGCCTTAATCACTTGGCAATTCAAAAGCTTTCTAAGGAATAAACAAAAGCACCATAAAAAATGAAACAAAGGTAAGGGTTACAAAAATTTTAAAAGTTCTTCTGATATGATTTGCATTTAATGCAGGAAGCCAGGACATGTAAGTGTTGATTATCCTTTTTCCACTTAATGAAGGAAGCAAGGAGAAGTGTGAGGAGAAATCAAAGTTAGGGAAGGACAAGAAGTAGTTTCAAAAGGCATTCTAGGTAGATTTTGCATCTAACTCCTCTGAGATTAAAGTTAAGGAGGAGAAAATAAACTTGTGTTTGATGGCGAATGATCATCTTGGTCAGTCTGACCAAGAAGAGTTATGTGAACTAACCTATAATCAATTACTTGAAGTTTCTGAGAAAATTCATGCATCATATTGGAAACTTAAGAAATTGCATGCTAGCTTGAAATTAGAATTTTTAAATTTACAAAAAAGAGCATACAATTTTACTTAAAGATCACTCTACACTTAATAGCAATCACATGTCATTACTTGATGAGCTTGATGAATTAAATAAGAAGAAAATTAAATTATCTGAAGCACAAAATTCTTTAAAGTCATCACATATTGAGTAAGACAAAAAGTTTAAGAAATTAGAGGAACTTGCACGAGAAATAGATAATAATGAACATAAGCTAAAGTGAAAGTTGCATCTTATGAATATGAAAATAAAGCATTAAAAGAAAAACTCATAGCATTTGAAAATGATAAATTATCATTACATGCATCACACAACTCTAAGTAGAGGCATCACCACCCAAATAGTTTAGAAAACCATTTTGCTGGTGTTAGATATTTTTCATGTGATATGCTAGGACATATCTCACACACTTGCATTATTCACCATAGTACACATTGGGTATGGAGACTCAAATTATATGATTTATAGCATAACACACATGCATTGCATTATTCTTTCCATAAGAAGGGACTCAAACTTGTTTGGGTTTCTAAATTTAATGTTTGATGATTTTATAGGTGTGCTCTCACCAAAGACCTCATGAGAGCATATGGTACCGAGATAGAGGATGCTTAAGACACATGACTGGAAATGCCAATCAATTCATTTTGCTAGAGGTCAGGGCTGGAGGCAAGGTCACTGTTGGAGACCACACCATAAGGAAAGTTGTGAGCATATGTATAATTGGAAATTCCAAGAATATTTTGATTGAAAATGTTTTGCTTGTAGATGGATTAAAGCAGAACTTGCTCAGCATCGGTCAGCTTTGTAATAAGGGCTTTATCATAATTTTTTTGTCAAGCACATGCATCATTAGCTTGAATAACAACAATATTTTACATAGAAAAAGGATTAATAACATTTACATGCTTAATTAAAATAATATTGAATGTTCTACTTTATTTTGCTTAAAAATTATTGTTGATGAGTTTTGGTTGTGGCATAGAAGGTTGTCCTGCAACATGAAAACTCTTAGGAAATTGACCCAAAAGGATCTAGTTAGAGGTATCCCTGAGCTTAAGTTAACTAAGGATCACTTGTGTGATGCCTATTAACTAGGGAAGTAAGTCTAGTCCTCTTTCCATTTCATTAAGGACATTAGCACCTCTAGACCTTTAGAAGTTCTTAACTTGGATTTATTTGGACCCATTTGCACTGCTAGCTTAGGGGGAAAAGTTATGGATTTGGGATTTTTGATGACTACTTGAGGTTCACTTGGATTAGATTTTTATCACATAAGAGTTATTCTTTTGATGAATTTAGATCCTTCTCCACTTGGATTCAAAAAAAGTTAGGTTGTAAGATATTGATAATTCATAATGACCTTGGTGGAGAGTTTGAAAATGAGAGATTTAGAAACTTTTGTGAGGATCAAGGGATTAGTCATAACTTCTCAGCTCCTAAGACCCTTCAGTAGAATGGGGTTGCTGAAAGGAAGAATAAGACCTTAGTTGAAGCTAGGAGCCATGCTTGCTGAGTATTCACTTTCAAGATACTTTTGGGCTGAAGTGGTAAACATAGCTTATTATGTGTTGAATAGGGTGAATGTTAGATCCAAACTTAATAATACACCCTATATGATCATTAAGGGTAGGATACCTAACCTTTCCCACCACCATGTCTTTATTTTCATTTTTAATAATGGGAAGTCACTCTTAGGTAAATTTGCCCCAAAATCTAATGAAGGAGTGTTCTTATGATATTCAAGTATAAGGAAATCCTTTAGGGTGTTTAACAAGAGGACATTGGTGGTGGAATATACTACTCATGTAATGTTTGATGAATCTAATCATAGGAAGTCTAGAGTTGAGGAAGAAGATGAAGTTAGAGAGATTACCGAAGGAGTTAAAAATTTAGAGTAAAGGGTTGAGCCTTAAAACACCAATGGAGTAGGTGAGTTTACCCTAGGAGTAGAAACTACAAATCTGGTGGAATGGATAGAACCTAAACACACTTTTCCTAGAGATTGGAGATATTATTTGGGTCATCCTAAAAAACTAATCTTAGGAAAACCTTCTGAAGGTGTTATAACTAGGCATGGACTTAGGAAGGAAGTGAATCACTCTACCTTTATCTCAATGACTGAACCCACCATCATCAATCAATCCCTTTTTGAATAATTCTAAATCTTAGCTATGCAAGAAGAACTTAACTAATTTGTGAAAAATGATATTTTGGAGTTGGTAGAAAGACCTAAGAGTCAAAGTGTGGTAGGAACCAAATGGGTCTTTAAGAATAAAATGAATGATTCTGGTGTGGTGGTTAGGAATAAGGTAAAATTTTTGTTCAAGGGGTATAACAAAATAAAAGGGATTGATTTTGAGAAGACCTTTTCCCGTATAGTAAGATTAGAAGCCATTTGAGTATACTAGCCTTTGCCTGTTATAAGGTATTTAAGCTTTTCCAAATGGACGTTAAGGGTATCTTCTTAAATGGGGTGATAAAAGAGGATTGGTTTTTAGAGCAACCCCTAGATTTTGAGAGTTCACAATTTCCAAATCATGTTTATAAATTAAAAAAGGCCTTATATGGATTAAAACAGGCACCCAGAGCTTGATACGAGAGGTTTAACACAATCCTACTAAAGAGAGAGTTTACTAAGGGGAGCATAGACACCACCGTGTTTCTAAGGAAAGTATGAGACGAGTTACTCATTGTTCAGATCTATATTAAGGATATACTTTTTAGATCTTATGATAAAAAGTTATGTGATAATGTTTTCTAAAATAATGAGTAAGGAATTTGAGATTAGTATGATAGGAGAGTTATCCTACTTTTTGGGGTTTAGAATAAGATAATTGGATAATGGAACCTTTCTTAATCAATATAAGTACATTAAAGATATCTTGAAGAAATATGAAATAGATAAAATCAAGTCAATACTTACTCCCATGCATTCTATGTTGCAACCCATGACCCTGAGTTTGAGATTTTGATGATGCAAATAATGATTGTTTTGAAAAAACTTTTCATTGAATATTAGTTTATTTTCTATTATCCTTGAGTACTAACATTTCAGGCAGATCACAAGTGACTCAGGACGAAAGGAAGACTCAAGAATGGGTATGTTAGGAGTATGAGTCAGATATTGTATTTTTCTATTTATTGTATTTTTATTTTCTTGAGTCTGGCCACAAAATGCATAAGAGTAAGAGCAACCATGCACACACACAGGGGAGAGTTTGTTTTTAAATGCAAAATGTTATAGAATTTCTTCTCTAGAGATCGTACTGTACGATTTTAATTCGTACCGTACGATCCGAGCTAAGTGAATATATCATACTGTACGAATATATTCGTACTGTACGATAGGTTCAGATCCAAAATTCTAGCCGTAGTTTAGTTTAAGCAAGTGTTTTTGCGCCGTTCGTACTATACGAATAGTTTCGTACTGTATGATCTATTTTAAATACTTACTTAAATTAACCCGAGATTAGTGCATGAAATCTAGGCCTAATTAAGTTTTGAACATCGTACTGTATGAACCGGATCGTACCATACGATGAACAGAGACAAAGTTTGATCGTCTCAGATATCATCTTGGAAGATCTCTTGGTTTTTGTCTCATCGTACTGTATGATAGTGATCGTACCATACGATGAACAGAGATGACATCTGGTCGTCCAGACCATCGTTCTGTACGAATAGTATTTTATGAATCATACCGTACGATCTACATATTATTCATAAGTGATGATTGTTATTTTAACGTTCGTACATCTTCGTAACCAGGACGAAGTCTATTTATGAAAGATCGTATGTATCGATTTTGAATCATACTGTACGAAAAATTAACACTGGCTACTTTTGAAAGCAGAGGTTTTTGAGACCCGTTTTTAGTTGTTAATCTCGTCCTTTGTTTAGTTAAGATTTATATGAGAGGGAGATGGTTAGAGAGGATTCCAAGGGAAGGAGCTCTAAGAGAAGCGTATTTAGGGTTGAGAGAGGAAGGAGAAGGTGAGCGTTGTGAGGGAGAAGAGGTGTGAGGAGATCACAGGTTGCTCCGGAACTTGCGCTCATATTCTCTCCTGTAGGCCCGTAGAAGAATTTGAGGGGGAGGATATCCAAGGAAAGGGTCGTCACATCCGTGACCTCGAGGTTATCGTCCCTTCTCCAGGGAGGGAGAAAAATGACGAAAGGTTCTCTGCGTCACACACCGGAGGCGAAAATGGCACTCGCCACACGGGTTGGTGAAAGGGCATGTTTGTAAAGCTTCTCCACCTTGCTGAGGGGGTGAAAAAGAGAGAACTATATTTGGAGTGAAAATCCGGAGTGGAGGATCGACGGAGTGGACGTAGGTCATCATTTTGACAAAACCAACTATAAAAATCCAGGTTGTTTTTTCCTTATCGTTCATTTACTTTTACTTGCACTTTAATTTTCATAATTATTGCGTGGTGAAATCTGAGAAAAAGAAATTTGTTTAAGTTTTTGTTATAAAACTTTACAAAATAACAAAAAAATTAGAACTCATATTTAGGATACTTTTTAATTGAGAAAAAGTGTATCACAATTCACCCCCGCTCTTATCATATAGTTAAATTTCCAATCTGGTATCAGAGCTGTATTTTGCAAAAAAATAGTATTTTAGAAAGACCTTGAAAAACAATATCATGTCGAATTTTGGAATGCGTAACACTGCAGGAGGGTTATTTCGATAACTCGTCCACCACTTTTTGATAACATTCCGTTTGAATTCTGAAAAATTTAGAATTGTCTACATTTTGAATCTAATAGTATTTAACGCATGTGGATGTTTATACAATGATGGATAATGTTGCACATCGTTTAAAAAACTGTTAATGGTTTTGAAAAATCCGTA
>NW_021319755.1:0-5116 GCF_001605985.2 Dendrobium catenatum | reverse complement strand
TTAGAGTTTTTTGGCTTTAATTCTGTCTTTATTAACTAATTAAGAATTGTATTAAAGATGTCTATTTGTCAATAATTATTAATGATTCTAATAATGGTTTTTCAAATCTTCACATGGCTTAAGGAAAGGCGATCCTATTTCTCCCGCTCTTTTTATTATTGCTTCTGAATTTCTTTCAAGGTGTCTTACCAATTTGTTTGATAATAATCCTGGTCTTTATTTTAGAACTTTGGGAGGTTTTATCATATCTCATTTATTCTTTGCGGGTGACTTTATTGTTTTGACTAATGCAGATCCTAATAGAATTCATAAACAAATGGATTTCTTTTATCAATTTGAGATGGTTAGTGGCTTATCCTTTAGCAAAAATATAAGTTATTTTATTGCTTATAAGAGGATTTTCATGATCATATTTTAGCTATTAAATATTTAATTGGCTTTACACATGCTCACTTTCCCATCAAATAACTTGGGGTTCCTCTTTTTAATGGTAGGAGGAAAACCTTTTTATTTGATGATCTTATTGATTCAGTGCAAAATAAGTTTTTAACTTGGGATTCCAATTTCCTTAGCTTTGGTGGTAGAGTTACTCTTATCAAAAGTATTTTATGTTCTTTACTGGTTTACAGTTTCCAAATTATTTTTCTTACTCAAGCTATTTGTAATATGATCCACAAGCTTATTAACAAATTCTTTTGGAAAGGCACTTCTACTAGCTCTAAAATTACTTGAGCTTCTTGGGAGAAGTGTTGTGGTGTTTTGGCTGAAGCTGGTCTTGCTTACAAGAATTTAAATGATCATGTTAAGGCTTTTTCTTTTAAACTTTGGTATAATTTTTGCACTAAAGATAGTCTTTGGGCTAGTTTTATGATTTTCAAGTATTGTGTTGGCAAACATTCTACTAATTATTTTTCCAAGTAAGGTGATTCTAGAGTTTGGAAAAGGCTTTGTAAGGGTAAATGGGATGTGGAGCCCATAATCTCTTGGGGGCTTAGTGAATGTAATATTTTCTTCTAGGAAGATCGGTGGTTAGGTAAATATTCTATTGATTCTATTTTTAATTCATCCTCTACTACTTCAATTAAGGTTAACTCTTTCCTTAATGATAATTATTGGGACTATGAAAATCTATCTAATATGATTCCTGATTGCATTCTTCACTATATTTTAAACTTGTCTATCAATACTACTTCTAAAGACATTAGCTTATGTGATTTATTCAAAGATAGTGGTTCACTTAAAGAGTGCTTTGCATACTTTTAGTGCTAAAAGAAATATTGATAATATTTTCACTTATATTTGTCATAATAACATTCCTTCTATTATATCTGTCTTTGTTTAGAGAATCTTGCATAGATTTATTTCCATGGATGATAATCTCACCAAAAAAGGTTTTATTTTGGCTTCCAAGTGTCAATGTTGTTATCATATGGAGAATATGGATTATGTTTTTATCTCTGGTCCTGTTGCTGTTAGAACATGGGTCTATTTTGATGATTTGTTTTAGTTAAATTGCTTTAATACTTATCTTTTCCTTAAATCTATTCTCAAGGTTTAGTTTATTAATTCTAAAGGATATATATGTAATGTTATTCCTTCTCTCATTTTTTTGTTTCTTTGGTTGGAATGAAATAATTCTCTTTTTAATGATGTGCGGATGAACCATCATAATGTTGTTCAGAAGGCAAAGGATAAGGTTTTATCTCTTGTGACTGTTAAATTACTTTCTTTAAAGAATTTCAAAAACTATTATTTTGTTGGGACTGCTTTAGGGCTTAACTTGGAGGGTGGTCCATCTGCTTTTTACGCTAATATTATTTACTGGACCAAACCCTTCATTAATTTCCTTAAATTGAATGTGCATAATGCTTGTTGTGACATTTTAGTGGGATGTTGTGGTGCTATCAAGGATAGTAATGGTTGTCTTATTTTAGCTTTTGCTGGACCTATTCATAATGGTAACTACTTAACTTCTATCACTATGGTCATTCTTTATATTATTCAATTATACATCTCTCTTAATATAACTAACTTGTTTATTGAAGTGAAATCTGATTATGATTTCCAACTCTTTCATACTGATGAGGATATGTGTTGTATCCCAAATCTTTTCTATCATATTTGAAAGTTCGTTAGGGATGTTAAGCCCTATAGAACTGGCCCAAGCTAACTAAGAGGGGGGGGGGGGGAATTGGTATTTTAAAAATTTTCTTTTCACAAAGAACAAAAGATCACATAAACCAAAATCACACCACGAGAAAAATAAATGCGGAAATTAAAGTGCGGAAGCAAGAAACAAGAACATAGAGATTTATACTGGTTCGGTCAACTCGACCTACATCCACTCCCCGGAGGTGCCCTCCGAGTATTGCACTACAATCTTGACTCTCCTTTAGCCCCCACAGCTAGGCGGAGAAGCCTTTACAACGAACCTCTTTTTGCCACCCCAGCAAGATAGAGAACCTATCTCCTTTTGCTTCCATTAGAAGCTGGTAGAGAACCACAATCAGATGCGGACTCCTTACCTCTACAGACCCTTCCACGGATGAGAAACTCTAGACGAAGAAGAAGCAGAGCGATCCTCGAAGCAACCCTTGTGAATCCCCTCACAAGCTCCCCCTCACAAGATCCTCTCTCTCTTTCTCTCCTCAAGGCCTTCTCTGGTCAAGGCAGCAGCAAAAGATTATTCAAAATGTTGAACACGAGCTCTTAAATAGAAGAGCTTCAAAGGAGCTCATTAATTGCAAGTTGCCGATAATATCATCCAGGCCAATATGGTCATCGTTCTAGACGATCAGTACAAATCTCAGAAGATCGGCCAGAGCATAGCCCTGAATGCAAACTGGATGATTTAAAATTAGCTTGATCGTCCAGGCCGATCTCACGATCGTCCTGATCGATCAATTCAAATCAGAGGAAAATCGTCTAGAGCATCACCCTGAATTTGAGATGGTCGCTATTTATCGTCCAGAAGTAACTAAGTTTTTTGAATAGATCGTCCTGGCCGATCCTGCGATCGTCCAGGACGATATGATCGTATCAATCATCCTTTTCTCCCTTGATTTCTTGATCAATTAAGGCATATTTTTTTAATATCGTCCAGTTCGATCAATAATCGTCCAGGCCAATTATTAAAAAAATATAGAATACCTTAATTATCTATGGCGGAAACTTCTTTCTGTTTTGAGCTTATGGTCTTGCCGGTACACGTATCATCCAGGATGATCTGTTAATGACGGCTGCCTTAATTAAGAATCCTTGTTTAGATTTTCTATTTTAAGCCCGATCGTCCAGGATGATGTACATATCATCCTGGACGAAATGAGTAAAAACAAAAATTCTAAGTCTCTCAAGTGTGTGTGTGTGTGTAGGGTTACTTAGCATCAGTCTCTTTGATTATTACAAATAGACTCAAGAAGAGAAAAACTCAAAGTACAAACTGTCTCAACCCTAAACCTATGCAATCTTGAACTGGCTTCATTTGTTCGTCCGATCTTCGATTCCTAAAAAGTTAGAAGTAGCAGGTAGTCTGAGAGAGTTAAAAGTGTTTGTCAATCATCAAAACAAAAATAGATTTGTAACAATCTCCCCCTTTTTGATGATGGCAAACACAAGTAGGAAAAGATCAGTAAAAACAGCAGTTCATTAAAATTTCAAAGTTACAAGCACATCAACTTTTCCTACCACATCCTACTCCCCCTTTTGCCATCACAAAAAGAAGGTCCTAGACACACAAAAGAAAAAGTAAATAACACAACAGAAATTAAAACAAACTACAAGACCAACTACAGAAAATAGAAAATAGAAAACAGAAAACACAGACTAGAAGAACGAGGGATCCTGATCATCAGATGGAGGTGGTGGAGGCGGCTGCTGAAAAAACCTGGCAAGCGTAGTAAAGTAAGCATTGAACCAGACGATGTCCTGGTCATACTGCTGCTGCTGGTGAGTAATGTAGCTGTCAAATCAGGCTAAATCCTTTATGTGGTGCTGCTCGTAGCGGGCAATGTCCTCAGAATGTTGCTGCTCCTGTGCAACAACGTAAGCGTCAAAGCGGGTCTCCCATCGATCAAACCTTTCAATCAAGTGATCAAATGGTGAGTGCCGGTGGAGAGGAACAGGATCAGGAACGGGAGCGGGAGCGGGAGCCTCCTCTTCCTCAGCCCCCCGACCTTCCCCATCTCTTGGGTGGAGACGAGTACTATGAAGGATAGTGAAAGAATTGTTTGAGTAGCAAGGAGGCTGAAGGTCGTGATGAACAGGATATTGAAGATTGTATTTGTATTCAAGAATGTAGGCTATGAGATGTCCTAAAGCAAGGTTGGGTTTCCTCCTATGGCCTGGATCGCGAATAGTTTTTAAATGATCAATGTAGCAAAAGAGTAGATTAGTGGCATTAAATTCTCTCCGGGCCATAATGAAAAAGGTAGTCAAGGAAAGTAGAGGAGTGATGTGGATTCGGTCCCGGGCTTTTGGAATTATGGAGGTGCGAAGGACAAGTTGGATTGTCCTAGCATCTTTGACTAAAGAGCTAGTCTCTCCAACATGAAAGGGTGTGTTGGTTTGGCAAAGAAAATGGTTTGCCGTGGACCAATCAAAATCAGGATCTGTAATGATCATGTGCAGCTTATCCCCAGTGGTGGATAGCTGTAAAAGCTCTGCACAGTCTTGATATGTGATCTCGACCAGGCGTCGATTCACATAGGAGGTCAGGGCTGTGAAAGTAGAATTTTTGCGAAGATTTGCATAAAATTCTAGCAGGAGTTCAAAAGAAAAAGGGGCAGCGAGGGTGAGTATGAAACAAAGAGAAGTGTCGGCAAAGAGATCCATTACTGGATACGAGAGGTATGCAGGATTGATTGTTCTGGGAAGGGTAATGCCACACTCTTTGTAGCGATGGTAAGCAGTTTGATCCTCTGCCTCCCTGAATCGAGGGTCTAGAGTGGCCCTCGAGGAACTCCCAAAAGTTTTTTCGAGCACGTTTCCCACCAGCCATAGAAAGGAGTTAGCAAGAAAACACAAGAGGAGAAGGGATGTGATGTGAAAATCATGGCTGGAGCGGCCAGAATTTAAAGAAACGACCATATCGTCCAGGCTGATCGCAGAATCGTCCAGG
>NW_021319754.1:4516-5712 GCF_001605985.2 Dendrobium catenatum | reverse complement strand
AATAAAAAAGGAAAAATAATTATTTCATAGTGTTTTGATGTAAAATATATTAAGATAATTATTTAAAAAAAATCAATTATTATTATACTTACTGTAATTTAAAATATCATTTAAATGATTAATTTTAGCATAAATTTAATAGTTTTTAAGTTCATTATGAGACATTATATTAGCATATTCTGATATAAAATTTTCCCCACAAAATATTCACTAATTAAAAATCTTTTGATAAAGAAATGAAGCTCTTATTTGTAATTTCTTATAGATTTCTCATGAGAGAGTGAATAGCCAATACTTCTGGATTTTCATTCAAGATATGAATGACAATCATCATTGCAAGCATGCAACACTATTTTCATATAAATTTATTCAAATTAAAAAATATTTTGAGATTCCTTATAAATTATTTCTTATATCAGTCATATCATATTGACTTGTCATTTTCCAGGGCACCACATTACTGTGCATAAAGCCATAAACACAGGAAACATTTAGTTTGAAATATAATAATTTTCTTAGTGTGAGAAGACATTTTACAAAGCATTAAAGGCAAAATTTTACTAAGAAAATATACAAAACTCAAATGTTTTGAAGATGGGTGATAAGTGTTGATATGTCATCAAAAAATTATCTTTATCAGGCACGAATCTCAAGGCAAAATCAAGTTGGAAACTTCAAAAATTAATTCAAAGACCATCTCAACTCTGATTTCATCAAACTTATAGTCGAACCGAGTGTCTCGGAAAAACAAACCCAACGACACCAAAATCAACTCAATTCGAGTCCAAATGAGTCTAAATCAAGGATTGAAAGCATTGTTGGAAGGTTCGAACCACAATTTGGATTACCAAACGGCTTCCAAACACTACGTGCTTATAATCGAATCGAGCGGATCGACGAGACAAATCCAACGAGCCCAAGATCGCCAAATTCCGACATCATTAAAAACTTCAAATGTCTAACAAACGGTGCATGATCAAGGGATTCAATATCGGCCGTCCATCCAACCACTCCCAATTTATCCTTGATCTCTCACCTATTTACGGGTCATGCCAGTCGAAAAATCTATAAATAGAGCCCTCATTTCTCTTGAGAAGGGATCCAATCAAGAAGAGAAGAAAGAAGAAGATAAATAAGAGAAGGGAGAAGCTCCTCCTCGACCGCCGCCGGACTTCCGCCGGACCACCACTTGAGGC
>NW_021319754.1:0-4416 GCF_001605985.2 Dendrobium catenatum | reverse complement strand
ATGTGTGTTTTAATGTGATCAGAGTAAGATTAATCACTGGACAGTACCAGACTCCAATATGTCATCTCACATATGACGAGAATATAAGATTGAGGTTTCTCTGGTGCAGCAGAAGGAGAAGACGGATCGGATTGACTTTGCTGAAATCCGATTTGAAGAAGACTAGGAGGTTGAACGAGTGTAACCAATTGACGAGGGCTTGGACGTAATCCATATATTCGGCCTTTGCGTACGGAGACAACGCCCACCTCGATATTCAGGAGTGTGATGTTTCTCGAATCCCTTTGTTGACGCATATAAACAGTTTCTATTGATGTCGCCGTGTTAGAAAAAGCTGTTCGCAACATCAAGTTGTGTGACTTTCCATTTGATGAAATAAGTGGCAATCGTGAATAATGCGTGATAGTCGGTAGTTTTGCCACCCGGGCTTAAATGGTATCTAGTGTAATCGAATTCCAAGTCTTGTTGAATTTCCTTGAGCCACCAGACGTGCTTTGAATCGAAGCTATCGATCCCATCTGAATTAATGTTTCATCGTATGCTCCATTTTGACCTATTTTATAGCACCTTTTTGATGGTGGCGGAACTAATATCCCAAGTTCCTGTTTATGGAGAGCAAAAAATTCTCTGCCATGGCATTTCGCCATTCAATTTTCTATGCAAGGCTCGTTTGTAGTTGGTAGGATCACTTGAAATTTGTTCCTGATGAAGCAGATTAAGTCTTTGAATTGGCTTAAGTTTACCAGTTTTAGTACGCGTAGTCATGGGATGTTGAGGATGATGATGAGAAGACGGTGCTGCGGATGTGTCTTGATTGCGTGTTGGGTAGCTATCACTTTGATTGAACCACAGGTGAATCTGGTGTGGAATGGTTGCACCCAGTGTTGCTGTGTAGACATTTGAGGCTGGTGCAAATTGTGATGCAGGAACAAGCAGAGGACGGGGGTCGGTGATGGGCCGTGACCGTAATTTGAAGATCTGTTTATAACAGGGAAAAACAAGTTCAAATCTAAATTTTGAACATGCCTGAGACTGTGGTGGTTACCTGTATGGGATTCTAAGCATTTGTAGCCTTTCAATGCGCTTCGGAATACCCAAGAAATACACGCACTGATTCTGGGTGTGGAAGTGTAGTTCGGGTTTATGTTCGGAGGCAGAAGCTGGAACACTCGCAGCCAAAAATGAACGAAGGTGTTCATAGGTAAGGTATTAGTGTTGAACATCCTTTGTAGTGGTGACACATTTCCAGTATTTATGGATGGTAGACGATTAATGATATACGTGGCAGTGGAGGCAGCATCAAGCCAATGAGTCATCGGCAAGCCGGCTGTTTGAAGAAGATTGTCTTGTGGGTGGTAATGATTGGATTGTCCTATGTTTCCGCTTCAGCAATTCCATTTTTGCCTCCGGAGTATATGCGACATGATGTTTGGTGCTTTGATTCCTAGTGGACTTTTGAACTTCTTGAAATCGTCTTGTTTGACAAAACTCTGCCCGCACGGGCGCTATTATTCCAAAGAAATCATACGTTAAACAGTGATCTTTAAGCTTCGAGATGTTTGCCGTTACTAATTGAACAAATTGAATAAAAACATTACGCTTACCACCTCAGATTATACATGAGCCCGGAAATAGCCAGCGTATCTATGAAGAAGAGTTCAGTCAAGGATTCGGTAATACGTGGAATCCTGTTGAGATGAAACGGGGGGCATGGCCCCCATTTACGTCAGAGTGGACCCAACTCCCATGGAGCTTTTAGTACTGCCGTGCGAGATCGTAAACGGTGTGTTATTAGATTTTACAAGATTGCAGGATTTACATTGAAACTTAGACAAAGAAATACCTCGTAGGGGGTTACATAGATGATGTTGTAGAATTAATAACTATGGAATGCCGAGCCTCAGATGCCATGGCGTAGGACGAACTGTCTTGTGGCGAGAGTGCCTGAGGCGGCCGTAGTGCTAGGTTGAACTGGAACTTTGGTATAATCCATCTTTGAGGATACCGCTAAGGATTGAATTTGATTGGTCACTCGTATCCCTATAATACAACCCATGTAGCATCGAAAGTTATAGAAAGAATTATCCTTTACAATAGGTTCATAATTGGAACAAGAGATTATAAAGACATATGATGGTATATTGCAAAAAGACAGAATAAGGAAAGTTCTGACGCGGGTTTTGGAAGAATGCCCGTCCGGTGTGACTGAATTGGACAGACCTTCGCATCCCATGGTGACGTGTACATTGGCCAGTGATAGTTTTTTGATAGCTGGTTCATGTTGTCAGGTGATGTTGTCCGATTGGACGATGCACCTGAATCATGTACCAATTCCATGGTTGCTATTGGACCGTCGTTTATTTCAAGAAGTGCAACTGGTGATTCTTTGGGTTGAAGGCTGAGAATGGATCGTAGTTGAGATGAGGACGATTGTCCAGCTCAGCGTCGGCTATATGACCTTTATCTTCTTGCAAATTGTTGTACAAGTAAACCGTGAGTTGGAAGTTTGATCTTTGCGTCTGCTAGGGAGCTCAGTATTTTTGTCCTAACTCGCGACCTCGCTTTGATCTTCTCACGCCGATACGCGCGTATAGAGCAGGCCATTGGGTTGTCTCGGGCTGTTTTCTGAAATATTAGAGAGCAAGATTCGATTATTTCCTCACTATCGGAGAGGCATACAGATGATCAGAGATTTAGCGTATTTTGCCATTGTTCGAATGGTTGTGGTGTGAACGACTGGTAGGACCGAGAGGAGCTCCCATTAGGGATGTATAAAATCACATTTCAGAGTCCACAACCGTTCGATCCTTTGCAGAGAATTAGCCAATTTGACCACTACTCTTCTTGAGTTCTAGTAACCATACCTTGAGTCATTCGACTAGATTTTGCATGGAAAATATGCTGTGTACTACGTTCTTGAGCTGGTGATCGTCATTGGACCGATTCGTCGGATTGAAAACGAAACTTGCAGTGGTCGCCAAATTTCATTATGTGATTCAAGATTAAATTCACATACGGCAAGGATTTCCGTCAGGATTATTGTAGAACACTTGCGTGGCCAGAGTTCTTGATCGGTTAATTCCGCCAATCTGGTGGATCTTGATTTGGATTTTCGTTCTCGCACTGTGGATCCTTGAATCAAGATTTACGCCGCAGAACACCATTTTGCTTTGAGAGTAGTTTCGCAATTTAGGTACTCCAAACTAGAAATTACTCCGGGTTGGTAGGAAATGAGGAAAAGAAGTGTTTAAGTTTGGAGATGACATAAACTTGAGTTCCTGGGCGATATGGGACGGAACGCCCATCTGGGACCTCGTGTTGGGGCACCGGACGCTTCTTTGATAGAAGGCACAGCACACTCTGGCTTCTTGATTCGCCAGCTCTCAGCGTCTTCTCATGAATTCCTTCTGAGTCTCTTGATACAGATGAGGAAGGTTTAACACTTCTTGAAACAGAGATAAGAACAAGAAGGAAATGAGCTTTGTATTTCTTGCTTAAATCATATTCAATACATACGACAGATACTATATAGAGTTTAGAAAGTATTAGGAGTACACTGCTGTCAAGCCGTATAGGTTAAATAGATGTAGCACACCTCGTTTAAGTTGTCGCTACCTAAAACGTTAATCACGACAAACTTTGATGGTCTAAGGACCAACATAAACCTAATTGATTTCAAATTCACAACATAACAGGGCGGAACCCCTCCTATGCCTAGGGGGGCAATTGCCCCCCCCCACCACCCCCCCACCCCCCCCTCCCCCCGCCCCCCCCCACCCACCCCCCCTCAAAAAAAAATGTTTTTTTTTTATTTATACTTATTTTAGATTATTTTTAGTCATCTATTACAGTGTATTTGTAAGCAAATTGTCCCCCCTAAAAAATGTTAATAATACTATGGTCTTAGCCATGCCCCAATTAGAATTAAATATATTGTTGAGATGTATTATGCTGCGATGATAGCCATAAGGTTACATGATGAGACCAAATATTGAGACACACTATACAAAATTTGTTCCGGGGCGCTGCCCCCAGAAACCCCCGCAGGTCGAGGAAGACTGGCTCAGGGGGCACTGCCTCTTGACCACCACGACATATAGGACATATATGCGAATAGTTACTTATATGTTTGCCCCCCCTGAAAATTATGACTGGTTCCGCCCCTGACACATAACATCACTAATCTGCATTTCAGTTCAATATATCATCTTAACTATTGTAAGAATCTCATCTTTGTGTGACTTTGAAAATATCTCATAGATTATTTTTGCTTTTGCTTAGTTTTTTATTACGGCATTCTTATAATGAAAAATAATAATAATAAAATCTCATGAAATTTCCCGTCCAACATGGTGCATTTCACCTAGTGAGTTACTTATTTCAAAATAGAATAAAATAAAACAAAAAAGTTATGTG
>NW_021319753.1:20231-24133 GCF_001605985.2 Dendrobium catenatum | reverse complement strand
GTTGACCGACTAAGCCACAGAAAGGTAGAGTGAAAAGCATGAGTGAAGGAATATCAAGGATATTGTGGAAAAAGAAAGAGACTCTTCTTCTGTCCTTGCCCCATAGTGGGGGCAGAGCCTAGGAAAGAAGAAAAAACAGCAGTGCAAAAGTCAAGAATCACCCAAATGGTGATTTGGTAGTAGGGTCTTCTCCTGGCCTTACCCTCTGGCAGGGGCAGAGCCAAGAGAAGAACCAAAGGTAAAGTAGCAAAAGTATACCAACTATCTGTCTGACTATATCGAATCAGCAGAGTAGAAGGTGAAAGGGTCCCATATCCTCCTGCCTATCTCATAGCAGTGGATTGGGGTGACTCAGTATCTGCCTGACCAAATCGGGTCAGCAAACAAAGGAACCACAAAGCCTGGTGTCTGCCTAATCGGAACAAGACACTCAGGGAAAAGAGTGGTGAGGAGTTCCTGCCAGGTGCTCTGTCAGGCCCTCTCTACCAAGTAAGTCAATGTCCATTCGGCGCATATGCCTGTAGTAGGACAAAAGAGAAAGAAAACTTCTGCCCGGTGTATGTGCCTGCAGCAGGGTCTCTATTTGGCGCATATGCCAAAAGAAGTGTAACGGAAGAACACTCAACACAGTCATATGGCGCATATGTCAGCAATGATGTGGAGAAGAAAGAGTCACCTCTGCTCGGTGTATGTTCCTGCAGCAGAGTCTCTACCCGGCGCATATGCCTGCATTAAGATAAAGAAAAAGCACTCAATAAAATCACCCAGCGCATATGCCTGTAATGATATGAGGAGGAAAAAGTGTTAAGGAAAGCCTCCTAGGGACTCTGTCGGGCTCTCTCAACTAGAAAAACCTAATATCCACCAGGCGCATATGCCTGCACTAGGATAGAAGGGAAAGAAAGGTCACCTCTGCCCGGTGTATGTGCCTGTGGCAGAGTCTCTACTTGGCGCATATGCCTATAGTAGAATAAAGACAAAACACTCAACACAATCATCTGACGCATATGCCAGCAATGATGTGAAGAGGAAAGGGTGGTGAGGAATGCCTCCCAGGGACTCTGTCGGGCTCTCTCAACCAGAAACCTAATATCCACCAGGCGCATATGCCTGCACGGCGCATATGTCAGCAATGATGTGGAGAAGAAAGAGTCACCTCTGCTCGGTGTATGTTCCTGCAGCAGAGTCTCTACCCGGCGCATATGCCTGCATTAAGATAAAGAAAAAGCACTCAATAAAATCACCCAGCGCATATGCCTGTAATGATATGAGGAGGAAAAAGTGTTGAGGAAAGCCTCCCAGGGACTCTGTCGGGCTCTCTCAACTAGAAAAACCTAATATCCACCAGGCGCATATGCCTGCACTAGGATAGAAGGGAAAGAAAGGTCACCTCTGCCCGGTGTATGTGCCTGTGGCAGAGTCTCTACTTGGCGCATATGCCTATAGTAGAATAAAGACAAAACACTCAACACAATCATCTGGCGCATATGCCAGCAATGATGTGAAGAGGAAAGATTGGTGAGGATGCCTCCCAGGGACTCTATCGAGCTCTCTCAACTAGAAACCTAATATCCACCCGGCGCATATGCCGGCACTAGGATAAAAGGTAACGAAAGGTCACCTCTACCCGGTGTATGTGCCTGTGGAAGATTCTCTACTTTGCGCATATACCTTCAGTAGAATAAAGACAAAACACTCAACATAATCATCTGGCGCATATGCCAGCAATGATGTGAAGAGGAAAGAGTGGTGAGGAATGCCTCCCAGGGACTCTGTCGGGCTCTCTCAACAAGAAACCTAATATCCACCCGGCGCATATATCGGCACTAGGATAAAAGGTAACGAAAGGTCACCTCTACCCGGTGTATGTGCCTGTGGCAGTCTCTACTTGGCGCATATGCCTTCAGTAGAATAAAGACAAAACACTCAACACAATCACCTGGCGCATATGCTAGCAATGATGTGAAGAGGAAAGAAAGGTGTGGAATGCCTCCCAGGGACTCTGTCGGGCTCTCTCAACCAGGTAAGTAAAACCAACTATCCAGCTATTAGTATCAAAACAGTGGGGTAGAAGGAAAAGGTCATCTCATCTTCGACCTGACACAGATCAGTGTAGGGATATGAGAAAGAAAGGAAAGGTACATGCAAAAATTTTAAGGGTAGAGTTACTTAAGGAATCTCAAGCTAGAGCTTTGGTAACCACATGGTAGAGGACAAATCGTCGTGGCCATGAGTATCCAAATGCTATCGATATCTCTTAAAGAGACCTAACCCTATGCAAAAGGGGAGAAAGACATCAGGAATGACATCTCCCAAGAAAGCTAGAAGAGATATACCCACTATAAAGTATGTAAATGGGTGATCTCATTCCAAGAAAGTAAAAAGAACTCGAGTAGCGAGGGGGGCACCTCAACTACAGAAGGCAGGACTAAGCCTGGTGAAAACAATCATCAAAGAGGCTATAGTGGTGAACCCATACTAATTGATGGGGACCCTGTAAGAGGTAGAAACAAGATCAAAACATCCAAAGGACCTCTCCGACAGTTAGGAGTCAGATCTCAATGGGAAAATAAGTTGTAAAAGTATCTAAAAGAGCTGACTCTCTACTAGAGGATCAAAACACAAGAAAAAGGTGGTGGTAGCATCTAAGGTGTGATCCTCCACATCACCAGGTAAGAAGAAAAGAGCCAAAGTAGCGAGGTAGCATCCTCTCCACTAAGGGCAACAACTCTAAGTAGGTAAGATCTCACAGTGGTAACACCCACACAAACTAGTGAGACCCTGTGGGAAGTGAAAGTGACCTCAACTCATTCATAAGACTAATCCGGCGACTGAGCCTAGTATATGAATGATAGGATAGGTCACGAAAAGGTGTAGAAGAACTGATCTTCTGCTGGAAGATCAAAGTTCTCAAAGTAGTGATGTCAATATCCGAGGTAAGATATACTACATCACTATAAGGAAATCAACTCTAGGTAGAAAAGGGACGCACTCACTACCTGAGGATAGTAATCATAAATATGATCGATAAAATATCAGAAGGATCACAGTGGAACACCTACCCTGATCGGGTAGGACCCTATGAGAAACAAAAAGCAACAAAACAACATTCATAGAGCTACTCTAGCAGCTAAGAGTAGTGTACGAATACTGAAAGTGAGTGAGTAAAGGAACCATGGAGCCGATTTTCTACTAGAAAATCTGAGCTCCTGAGGATGTGATGCTAACACCTGAGAGAGGGTGTACTACATCACACTAGGAAAACAACTCTAGGTAGTGAAGGGGGGTTTCTTCACTACCGAGGATAGTAATCATGAATGGCATTAATGATTACTGGAAGGGTCACACTGGTAATACCTACCCTAACTGGGTAGGACCTTGTGAGAAGCCAAAATAATAAGAGAACATTCATAGTGTTACTCTAGCAGCTAAGAGTAGGGTATGAATGTTGTAATAGGTCGGTGGAAGAAATTGGGGAGTTGATCTTCCAATAGAAAATTAGAGCTCCTGGAACTGTGGTGCTAACACTTGAGAACAGATGTACTACATCACAACTAAGAAAATTACTCTGAGGTGACAAGGGAGCACACCTGACACCTATTCTGATAATCATGAGTGAGATCTATGATTATCATAAGACTACAGCGGTAACACCTACCTTAATCAGGTAGGACCCTATGCGAAGTGAAGGTAACAAAGCCACATTCATAGGACTACTCTGGCAGCTCAGAGTAGTTCATCAATGGGAGGTAGACTGCCCAAAGGGAGCAGCAGGGGGCGATCTCTTCTCAGAAAGACCTAAGCCCAAAAAATAGTGATGGTTACATCTCAAAACACAAGGTACTACATCACTGACAAAGAAATGCATTTAAAATCATATAAATTAATCGACCAACTAAGTG
>NW_021319753.1:0-12963 GCF_001605985.2 Dendrobium catenatum | reverse complement strand
TTAAGTGAGTCTAAAATAACATAGAGACAAGATACACGAATATAGGGAATTAGCGGGATCGACTCCGGGTCGCTAATATTTTCTGCATTACTCTTTCCTTGCTTTAGACCCTTCCCCGCACTGCGGGTAAGAGTCCGGATAGTCTGACCTATGAGGATGAGGTGCCGGACCTGGGGAGTCCAGTCTGCTAAAAAACATTTATAAGCCTGTTTTTTTAACAAATTTCAAGCATATTGATGGAAGTTGTTAACTGAGCATGCATTGCCATAGGATACAAACTAAGAAGAGTTCAAATTTAAACATCGTGTTAGCATTTTTGCGAACCAACATATGATCAAAGGGCCAATTAGAAAAATCTCTAGATGTCCCCCGGCCCCGACTCCCCAAAACTTAATATACAACGTCCCTACCACCTTTCATAAAAGACCAGACTCATCTCTTTTAAACGAATAGTGTGTCTAGCTGCCCCGAGCTCCCCCAATCCAGGCCGGGGGTAAGTCCGACTGCACATGCATTATTAGGATCGACGACTGTGGTCAGTGTCCACAAAATAGATTTAGGATCTGCGGGCAGATCTTTGATATAAGACCCAAACTTCGGAATATAAGGTGTCCCAAATTTCTAATAATGCTCAATCTAATTAAATATCATTTCAAATCCAAAACATAAAGCCAAACACTTAGATTAAGTTGGGACACTTCCGGATGGTTCTGGAATCTCAAAGTGTCCCCTACCTCTCATTCTTGAACTCCGTTAAAACTGCTCAATTTTGGATTCCATTCCCTCTTGATTTTCAATAATGTCTATTCATTACTTTGATATCACTCTAGAAACTCTAAACCAAAATTTCTGCCATTATGTTTTTAATCGAGAGTTTTCGAGGAGATTTTATCTCCCTACGATATAAGCCACGAGGGCTTGCGCTCGTAGGAGATTTGGAAACCTCCACAACCCTGGTTTTAAAAGAAAACTCAATTTCTAAAGAACTTTATTAGATCTTGGGAAAAAATTAAATAATGATCATCATGTCGCATTAGAAGAATTATCGTGAATGATGTCATTTCCCGTTGGGGAGATACTCCTTTCTTCGATAGTTTGGATACGAATGCGATGATCATGTCTCTTGAATAATTGTAATCGGGTACTTAGTTGTGAATATATTTTGTCTCGGGTCATATAAAGTCTCTTCTTAGAAACCCGATCATAGTATTTCAAGATTGAGTTTGCATAATTCATAAGTCTAACACCGTTGTGAAAGTATTTTCGACCTTCGGTGATATACTCTTTCTAACGAGTCGATTCGACCTTAGAATAGAACTTAACCTTAATCGTTAAACCCCAAAGAAACTAATATTTTTCAAAACCTGTTTTCCACAAAATTCCACCACACCCTATCACCAACGGCTGGACTAATCTAGGGCCATTGGAGGGAAAATCCCCTGAATCCCACAGGATTGAATTAAAACGCCATGGCTCTTAAATGCTTTAAAGGGGGTTATTCCAATTAATATAGGTCATTTTAACTAATTATTGGGTCAACCAAGTCATCAGGTCAAGGAGGATGAGGATCAAGCCATGAAAGGGTTCGAAATTAATTTAAAATTGATTTGAGCTCTTTAGGTCAACTTGGGTCAACCCGGGTTGACCTGGTCAACCCGGTTGACCTGGTCAACCCGGTTGACCCAAGGCCTAGGCCCGGGCTCAACAGACTCAGCTCGACTCACTAAACCTATTGGAGGGGGTCTCGGGGTCTGACTTGGTCGATTTGACCAAGTCAACCCTTTGACCAAGGGTTTGGGCAAAATCGAGGTCAACAAACGAAACCCCCAACAGGAGTGGCGAACAATTAGTGAATCGCTCGTGTTGGCGTTGATCGACTAAGCCACAAAAAGGTAGAGTGAAAAGATCATGAATGAAAGAATATCAAGGAGATGGTGGAAAAAGAGGGAGATTCTTCTCCTGGCCTTGCCCCGTAGTGGGGGCAGAGTCTAGGAAAGGAGAAAAAGAAGCAGCAATGCACAAGTCAAGAATCACCAAAATGGTGAACCAGTAGTGTGGTCTTCTCCTGGCTTTACCCTTTGACAAGGGTAGAGCCAAGGATGGAACCAACGGTAAAGATCATCTGAAAAGGTGAAAACGAGGTAAGGGGATTCTCCTATAGCCTCACCTTTAGCGAGGGCAGAGCGGAAAGGAGAATCAACTGTAAAGGTCACCACTAAGGTGAAAGAGGTAAAGAGATTCTCCTCTAGCCTTACCCCGTAGCAGGGGTAGAGCCAAGAGAAGAACCGAAAGTAAACTAGTAAAAGCATACTAACCATCTGTCTGACTATATCAAATCAGTAGAATAGAAGGTGAAAGGGTCCCATATCCTCCTACCTATCTCATAGTAGTGGATTGGGGTGACTCAGTATCTGCCTGACTAAGTCAAGTCGGCAAAGAGAGGAGTCACGAAACCTGGTGTCTGCCTAATCGGAACCAGACACTCAGAAGAAAAGGGTGGCGAGGAGTTCCTGGCAGGTGCTCTGTCAGGCCCTCTCTACCAAGTAAGTCGATGTTCACTCGGCGCATATGCCTGTAGTAGGACAAAAGAAAAAGAAAAACTCTGCCTAGTATATGTGCATGCAGCAGGGTTTCTATTTGGCACATATGCCAAAAGAAGTGTAACAGAAGAACACTCAACACAGTCATCTGGCGCATATGTCAGCAATGATGTGGAGAGGAAAGAGTCACCTCTGCTCGGTGTATGTTCCTGAAGCAGAGTCCCTACCCGACGCATATGCCTGTAATGATATGAGGAGGAAAAAGTGTTGAGGAAAGCCTCCCAGGAACTCTGTCGGGCTCTCTCAACTAGAAAAACCTAATATCCACCAGGCGCATATGCCTGCACTAGGATAGATCACCTCTGCCCGGTGTATGTGCATGTGTAGAGTCTCTACTTGGCGCATATGCCTATAGTAGAAGAAAGGCAAAAAACTCAACACAGTCATCTGGCGCATATGCCAGCAATGATGTGAAGAGGAATGGGTGGTGAGGAATGCCTCTCAGGGACTCTGTCGGGCTCTCTCAACTAGAAACCTAATATCCACCAGGCGCATATGCCTGCACTAGGATAGAAGGGAAAGAAAGGTCACCTCTGCCCGGTGTATGTGCCTGTGGCAGAGTCTCTACTTGGCGCATATGCCTATAGTAGAATAAAGACAAAACACTCAACACAATCATCTGGCGCATATGCCAGCAATGATGTGAAGAGGAAAGGGTGGTGAGGAATGCCTCCCAGGGACTCTGTCGGGCTCTCTCAACTAGAAACCTAATATCCACCAGGCGCATATGCCTGCACTAGGATAGAAGGAAAAAAGAAAAGGTATATGTAAAAATTTTAAGGGTAGGGTTACTTAATGTAATATCAAAATCTGCTCCAGGATCATCCGGGCCGATCTGGATTGTCCCGGGACGATCAGTGGTGAAATTGTTCCAGAAATCTGTACAGAAGCTCCAGGAATGAATTCCTGTAGGTATCGTCCAGGCCGATAGGGGCATCGTCCCGGGACGATCAGTTCAGTGCACAAGAATGAGCAAATCGTCCTGGAAATTTAAGATCGTCTTGAGAAATCGTCCTAGGTCGATTAGATTTGTTCAGATCGTCCCAAGAAGATATTGCGATTGGCCGGGCCGATCTGTGTAATTTAAAGCTAAAATCAGCTCATTTTGAAGAGAGATAAAATTAAAATAAAATATCTGATTTTCTGAGGAGAGAGAAAGTCGAGAGCTTTTTGGGAAAAGTTGATTTTTGGGCGACGCGGAGCCATTTTCGTCCGACGAGACTGTTCGAGATATTGCTGTACGCAAGGTAAGGCACAATCCGCCTTTCTCAATTTTCAGAACTGTCGTGTTTGGCGGTATTATCTGTCCGGAATTGATTTTTGCGAGGGATTTTCGTCCGTATTTTCCGTTTGGTTCAGTTTTTACCGTGTAAGTTTCTGTATGTTGTTGACGTGCCGAGTGTGCACATTTTGGTTATTTTCTGGAGATTTTTGTCCGGGTATTTTGAATTCGGCGGTGTTTTATTTCGACTGTATTTTTCTGTATAGTCTAAAATTGTCTGAGCAGTAGAATTAAAGTCTTGCAATGTTGTTATCTACATTCTGTGCAAATTTGGTATTTTGTGATTTTGCAGGAAAATTGTGTAAATTCCGTATACAGCCGTTGTGCTGCCCGATTTTTTGTCTGATTTTTGAATTCGTCCGGATTTCTTCTGAATTGATATGCTATCTGTATGTGCTATAAAAAGGGAGTTATAAGGGGCCTGGATCCTAAGAGATTCAGTTAGTGTCTGGGAAATCTGAAATGAGCTCAATCTGAAATCTGATATATGTTCTGTTCCGGATCCGATGAATTCTGTTCTGGTGCTATAAGCACATATGTTCTGGTGCCGTGAGCACAAAGGGAGGCATAAGGGGCCAGAATCCGAGAGACTCTTTCAGTGTCTGGGAAGGGAGGCATAAGGGGCCAGAATCCGTTGAGATTCTGTCAGTGTCAGGGAATTTGTTCTGTTATAGCTAAATATATATTTATGATTTGATCTGATCTGTCTGATATGATTCTGATACGATTCTGACATGATTCTATTATGTTCCGATAAGATCTGAATTTCTGATTTCTATACGATTCTGCTTCTGTTGATTTGATATGTCTGATCTGTTTTGTTTCTGATTTGATATGACTTCTGTTTCTATACAGTTCTTTCTGATTTGATATCTATCCGTATCTGTTCTGATTTGATCTGTTTCGTTCTGATCTGTTCGATTTGATATCTGTCTGATTCTGTTCTGATTTTTGTACGGATTTCTGTCTGATGTGTTTGGTTTTGGATTCTGAGAGTTTGTTGCTTTGCTGAGCTGTTGAGCTCACTCTTGTTTTCTGGTGGTTTTCAGGTTCTGGGAAAGGGAATGAGGTTTTGGACTAGAGTTCAGAGTCTGATCCGTAGGTATTGTTTTGTACCTTTTGATTTTTGTACAGTCATGGCTTTTCTGTTCTGTCTTTCTTTCTGTCTAAAAGCCATGTACTGTATTTGTAGATGATTGTTTTGAGGAGAAGAAAATATAGATGTTTTGTTCCGCTTCACTTGATGATTCATAGTAGCTCTGTGTGTCTGTATTTGAGTTGAAATATTTGGAAGATTCAGTTCTGAAATAAATTCCAAAACCAGATCCTGGTTAGTCTGTTCGTTAAGCTAGTCGCGACCCGGTGCGGGCGGGATCCGTCTCGGGTCGGGTCGTGACACTTAAAGAATCTCAAGCTAGCGCTCTGGTAACCACATGATAGAGGACAAATCGTCGTGGCCATGAGTATCCAAATACCATCGAGATCTCTTAAAGAGCCCTAACCTTACGCAAAAGGGGAAGAAGACATCAGAACGACGTCTTCCAAACAAAGCTGTAAGAGATACACCCTCAGTGGAGGCCGCAAAGGGGTAATCTCCTTCCAAAGGAGTAGGGAGAACTGAGTAGTGAGGGGGCACCTCTACTACGGAAGATAGGACTAAGCCTAGTAACAAAAACAATCCTCAAAGAGGCTACAGTGGTAAACCCATACTAGCTGATGGGGACCCTGTAAGAAGTGGGAGTAGTATCAAAATATCCAAGGGACCTCTCCAGCAGCTAGGAGTGGGGTCTCAATGGGGAAACCAGTGGTAAAGGTATCTGAAAGAGCTGACTCTCTACTAAAGAATCAAAAGCTCAAGGAAAAACTGATGGTGGTTTCTAAGGCATGACGCCTCCTATCATCCGGTAAGGAGAAAAGAGCCAAAGTAGTGAGGGAGTACCCTCTCTACTGAGGGAAATAACTCTGAGTAAGTAAAATCTCACAGTGGTAACGCCCAAACAAATTGGTGGGATCCTTTGGGAAGTAAAAGTGACCTCAACACATCCATAGGGCGACTGAGCCTAGCGCATGAATGGTAAGATAGGTCACAAAAAGTAGTGGAAGAACTGATCTTCTGCAAGAGGATCGAAGTTCTCAAAGTAGTGATGCTAATATCCGAGGCAATGTATACCCCATCACTACTAGTAAAGCAGCTCTAGGTAGTAAGGGGGACAACCTCACTACCTGAGGATAGTAATCATGTATAAGAGTGAAAAAACATCAAGAGGGTCACAGTGGTAACACCTACCCTGATCGGATAGGACCCTGTGAGAAGCAAAAATCAACTAAACAACATTCATAGAGCCACTCTAGCAGCTAAGAGTAGTGTACAAATGCTGAAAGTGAGTGAGTAAAGGAGCCAGGGAGCTGATCTTTTACTAGAAAATCTGAGCTCCTGAGGATGTGATGCTAACACCTGAGAACAGATATACTACATCTAAGAAAATAACTCTGAGGTGACAAGGGAGCACACCTGACACCTAATATGATAATCATAAGTGAAATCTATGATTATCAGTAAGTCACAGTGGTAACACCCACCCTAATCAGGTAGGATCCTCTGTGAAGTGAAAGTAACACTACAACATTCATAGAACTACTCTGGCAACTCAGAGCAGTATATGAATGGGAAGGTAACCTGCTGAAAGAGAACAGCAAAGGGGGCGATCTTTTCTCAAAAAGACCTAAGCCTAAAAGGTAGTGATGGTTACATCTCAAAATTTTTGAATTTTTTTTTTTTTTTTGGTATCCCAGATTATGTTCGCCACATGAACGGAACTGGGAAATTTGTGCTTTTGGAGAGTTTTACCGGGTTCCTTTTGCAACAAGGGCAACCGGTTTTGCTCTGCTAAGAGCTCTCCCCATTTATCACACATGAATTTTAAAATTGGGGGTAGTGGATGATTTTGATAACCCAGACCACATTCATCTCATGTGAATGAACTGGGGAGCACAATCATATATAAATTGATGTACAACTGAAATCAACATCAGGATAGAGGATCAACACTATCATATTTGACTAGCATGTGATAGTATGGACCCTGTATCCTATCTCAAAAAGAGTCTAAGCCAATGACTCTAACATCCTTGATCACATTCAACTCATATGAATGGACTAGGTGCTACATCTATCAGATCAGAACTGATAGGAAAAAGAAACTCAACTAGGGATAATGAATCTCCATCACCCAACCTGACTGTCATGGGGTGATGTGGACCTAGTATCACCTCGCAAAAACTAGATTCGAACTGTGGGTTTTGATATCCCAGACCACACCTGGGGCGACAGGTGAAACTGGGGGACTAAGCCCAACAAAGGGGAGAACAAACTGAAAATTCTATGCGATAGCACCAACGTGATTGGTGCGCACAGACAAAAGTACAAAATATCCCTACGGCATATTAGTGTATCACCTCTAAGGATAGCCTTATACTCTTCTAAGCAACGTCGCGTGGTAGAGGACAAATCGTCGTGGCCACGCAGACTGCTGAAAAGTAAGAGGAATCCTTTTAGGAGCTACATATACAGAGGGATGTCTACAGGCGGTAGGGAGGCTCCCCTGTGAAGTACTAGGCTCAGGCATAGTGCTTTTTCAAGTACTGCTCGTTGATGACAGGCATTGGGTGAACGCCATTTGCATCAACAAGTAGGTAGGCACCACCTTCGTAAACTTACTCTATAGCGAAGGGGCCTTCCCAAACAGACTCAAACTTACCACCTCGCCGACGATGCGAAATGATATGCCTACGCAGAACAAGCACTAAATCACCTACCCGGAAAGCACGGGGTCTAACAAGGCGATCGTGCGACCGAGCCATTCGGGCCTGGTATAGCTTAAGGTTCTGATGAGCTTGTAAGTGAAGCTCTTCTAAACCATCAAGCTCTTCCAACCTCAGTCGGGCATTATCTTCCTCAGATAGATTGTAACTAACTGCTACACGCAGTGAGGGGAGCTCGACCTCAAGTGGGAGGACTGCTTCAACCCCAAAAGTTAAAGCATATGGGGTGGACTGAGTAGGAGTACGGTAGGTAGTCCTATATTCCCATAATGCTTCAGGTAACTTATCATGCCATTCTCTCTTGTTTGCAATAAGGATTTTTCTTATCAGTTGCACAAGAGTCTTATTAAATGCCTCTGCCAAGCCATTGGCTTTAGGGTAGTAAATTGACGAGTATTGCCAATTAATGTTATGACATCGGGCAAATCTGGCAATTTTGGTACTTCCAAAGTGATAAAAAATATTATCGTGAAAGAAACGCATCGCATCTTCTGATTTAACTTCCTTAAATGGCACAGCTTCTGCCCACTTAGAGAAGTAATCAGTGGCGGCTAGAATGAACCTATGACCCTTAGAAGAAGGAGGGTCTATAGGACCCACTACATCCGTGCCCCAGCCCTCAAATGGCCAAGAAGAAACAGTAGGGTGCAACGGATTAGGTGGTTGGTGAATCATATTGCCATGAACCTGACACTGGTGACACCTTTTAGCATGCTCCATATAATCTTGGATCATCGTAGGCCAGTAGTAGCCAAGGCGTTTAATTCTGCCTTTCATTTTGGGTCCGGACTGATGAGCACCACAAAGCCCTTCATGTATCTCGCTCATGACCCGACTAGCCTCTTCTTTACTGAGGCATCTTAACCACATTTAGTCAAAAGAGCGTCGATACAGAGTTTCATTTACATAGGCGAATGATAAGGCTCTGTTTCTAACTTGAGCAGCGAGAGACTTATCGTCTGGAAGCCTACCATGTTTTAAATACTCTATGAAGGGTTCTCTCCAATCTGACTCCTCATCCACAGCAAATACTGCAAGGGTCTGATTGGGAGTAGACAAGTCCACGGGGCACAGAGCTTGACGATACTGGACAATAATAGACACTGGGTTTCCAGTAGGGTCAGCTAATTCTTTTGCTAACTTGGCCAATGCATCTGCTTTTCCATTTTCAGATCTACGGACCTTGGCCAAAGTTACTTCTGGTATTAAGCTCAGGAGCTCCATTGCTTTATTATGGTATGGAATGAGCTCAGGCTTAAGTACTTTGTAGACTCCAGCCACTTAATTGATTATCAGTTGGGAGTCTCCAAAGATCTTCACCCGCGTAAGACTCATCTGAATGGCCAACTCTAGCCCCAAAATCAGAGCTTCGTACTCAGCTTCATTATTAGTACGAGGTTCTGATAAACTATAGGAGTACCGTAGAGTATGACCCTCAGGAGACACAAAAATCAGGCCTAATCCTACCCTAACTGTAGGAGTTTCATTTGGACTTAAGGTTTTGACGGATGACGCACCGTCAAAGAAAAATTCCCAAGTAGGGGACTCCTGTTCATCCGCACTCATAATGAATTCATCAGGTAGCTCATCATTGAGTGGGGAATCTGCAGGGATCGGGTGATCGGCCAGAAAGTCAGCTAGAGCCTGTTCTTTGACGGCCCGCTGGGGAACAAAAGTAATATCAAATTACAGTAGTATCATCGACCATCGTGCTAGACGACCTGAAAGGTCAGACGGGTCATCAAGTACTGCAACGGGTTGACTCGAGAGATCAAATTAATCTTATGTGATAGCATATAATGCCTAAGCTTCTGTACCGCGAAGATCAAGGCTAAACATTGCTTTTCCATCGCTGGGTACTTAAGCTCTGTAGGTATCAGTCGCCTGCTGAGGTAATACAAGACATTTTCCTTGCCTTCCTCATTCTCTTGAGCCAACAGTGCACCTAGAGACTCATCCAGGGCTGTAGTGTAGAGAATCAACGGCCTACCTGGGATAGGTGCAGCTAAAATAGGAGGGTTCATCAGGTAGCGTTTTATACTCTCAAAGGCCTCCTGAAAACTCTCATCCCAGCGGAATCGGGCATCCTTCTTAACTAGTGCAGAGAAAGGATGACACCTACCCGAAAGGTTGGAGATAAATCTCCGCAAGAAAGCGATTTTACCCTGAAAGGACCTTAATTGGGTAAGACTCTTAGGGGTTTTAAATCTACTATAGCCTTGATCATAGAGGGATCTATCTCAATGCCACGGTAGCGAACTATAAACCCTAAGAACTTTCCTGCACTAACTCCAAATGCACATTTTAAAGGATTAATCTTTAAGTCAAACTTGCACAGGCGTTCAAAAACGATTCCCAGATCTCTGAGGTGATCTTCGTGGACCTTGCTTTTGATGACCAAATCATCCACATAGCATTCAACTTGCTCATGTATCATCTCATCGAAGATGACAGTCATGGTATGTTGATAGGTGGCCCCGGCATTCTTGAGACCAAAGGGCATCACCTTGTAACAAAAGACACCTATAAGTGTCCGGAAAGCAGTAAACATTTCATCCTCGGGGTCCATCTTTATCTGATTGTAACCAGATGAACCATCCATGAATGAGAAGATGCTATGGGACGATGCTATATCCACCATAAGCTCAGGAATGGGGAGAGGAAAATCATCTTTAGGACATGCCTTGTTCAAATCACGGAAGTCGATACAGACTCATATCTGTCCGCTCTTTTTTCGGAATGGAACAATATTGGCAAGCCAAGTGGGGTACTTCTCTTCCCTAATGAAACCAGCTTCTATAAGCTTCTTGGTTTCAGCGATCACCTGTTGTTCAATTTCCAACCTCATCCTACGAGGTGCTTGTTTAACAGGGACTGCATCAGGCTTAATGGCTAGCTTATGGACTGCTACCTCTGGATTTAGACCAGGCATCTCGATATAGTTCCAGGCAAAACAGTCTCTAAACTCTGATAGTAATTTGATGTATTCTTGAGCCTCTGAATCAGACAATAGGGCACTATGAAAAATAGGCCTAGGATCTGACTCAGTGCCTAAGTTTACCTCACATAGTTCATCCATGACTGAAGTGGCGCCATCTTCGAACTCTTGTGGAGCATCAAGTATTTTATCATCGCCACTATCCGGGTCTTCTTCATCGGTAAGAGAAACAACCGGATAGGCTTGGGAAATGACACGAATGTTGGCATCACTAGACTGATTTAACCCCATATAACCTACGCCTCCTAGACCTTGGGGGAAATCAGTCCGCCAGACTCGGGCCTATTGTAGAGCTTCTTCGTCGGGCCAAGTGGAACAAACGAGACCCCGCTCAACAAAGCTCTCTACAGTGGGTGAAAAGTAACGAGGGGCACTCTTGACCTCTATATCCATAGCGGTCTCCTCTAGATCCTGTCTCACAGGACCCAGTGGTGCACCTATACTACAGGGTACAGAGGGACATTCCCTAGGTCGGGCTGGCCCAAATGTATCATACAAGTGAGGTATGGGATTATGGCTACCCCAAATTGTGTCATCGTCATCGTCTACAGGAGCGTTAGAAGGTCTGTGACTGGAATCCCCAACTCCTATCCCGCGTATCTGATGGGGGGAAGGTTGTCTGGTAGTAGTATGACGTCGAAAGTTATCTTCCTCGTCTGAGCTAATATCAATAACCAATTCACCTTCAGGTATCAAGTGGCTACGAAAAGTAGGTCGTGAATCATAACCAGCGGAATAGGGAGATGGTGAAGTGACTGGACGCTGAAGAACATCGATCATTTCATCGTCGGAAGAGTTGGACTCTACAGTCAAAGAAGAAGTGTAAAGGTTAGGGGGAGGAGGTGTGTGAGTGTCGTGGTTCCGCAGCTCGCGGATTGCAACTCTACCTCTCCCTCTACCTCTACCTCCTCTACCTCTACTAGGGGGAACATCGTGCCTCACTGCGAACTGAGAGAAGTCTCCATCAGAATGGGCAGTGGGAACACCTGGCTCGATACCAACCTGTGATGGACCCTGTACTGACGATTGTGTAGGACCCTGTGCAGGTGGCTGCGTAGGACCCTGTACAACAGTATCAGGTATCACTGGGGACTGAGCAGGTGGAGCTCTACGAGTCTTCCGAGGTACGTAGTACTCGGCATCGTCGTACACAGAGATCTCATGTACGGAGAAGGGCTGGGTATCTTCAGGAATGATATACTCAACATCATTCCTCAGAAACTTCATATATTGGTGCAAAGTAGAGGGCACCATTCCATACTCATGGATCCAAGGCCTTCCTAAGAGAGCCTTGTATGAAGTATCAGCCTCAATCACATGAAACTTTGTCTTAGTTAGAAAATTCCCAAATTTCAGAGGCAGGGTGATAGACCCTAGAGCTCGCTGGCCTTGGTCATTGAAGCCTTTCAACATAATCTTGTCGGAAGTGAGCTTCAAATAACCTAGGGAGAGGCTCTTCAAAGTTTCATGGGTTAGTATGTTTACTGAAGCCCCTTGGTCTATGAGGACCCTGTTCAACTCATAACTATTGACTTCAGCAGTGACATACAAGGGACGATTGTGCTCAGTGGTCCCTAACAGAAGGTCACGACTAGAGAAAGTGATGTATGGCGTATTGTACAAGTGCCATGCCTCATCATTGGGGTCAGAAGTGAAGAAGGCTTGATAGGTCTCTGGTTCAAGCAATGCTTTTACCAGTGTCTCTCTTAAGTCAGGTGACAACATCAAAGCATCATAGACACTAAGAAGAGAAGGAATTTTCCTTAGATGAGCCAACACATTATAATCAACTTCCAGCTGAGGGCCTTTCCCTTTCTCCTTAGGCTGCTCGTGGGAGGAAGGGATAGAGTCATCCTGCTGGGTAATGATGTTCTTATCTTTTGTATTTTTAGCCAACCTAGGTGGAAGAACCTTCCCTGAACGCAGATGAACTTCCTGTATTGAGTCATCCTCAACAGGAGATTCCTCTAGTTCAGTGGTGGTAGTAGGTGTTGGTTCTAAGGAAAGTACTGAGAGTGGGTTCTCGGATTCATCTTCTGAATCCATGTAACATCCACCCTCTGGTATCACAAAGACTGGTTCATCTTCGTACTCAGACTCAGACACTTCACTAGAATTATTATAAGAGATGTAAAACATGAAAAGAGCGAGTGCTAGTAGAAGCAGAAGCAGAACTAGAAGTAAAAGCAGTAGGAAAAGAATACTAGAAATAGCCAGAATCACATTCTTCTATTATTTCTTCATCAAATGAAGGGAGAACA
>NW_021319752.1:171996-180866 GCF_001605985.2 Dendrobium catenatum | reverse complement strand
AATTTCTTATATAACTAAATAAAAAAAAAGAGACATATTCAAAATGAAATCGATAGTCCATTATTAATGGAAAAATTTGAAATCATTACAAATTATCCAATCTATTGGGCATTTTTTATAATATTTGATTAACATCTCATTGGGAATTCAAATCAAAATACTATCTTTTCATGTAAGGCACATTGACAATTCGTGAGTCCATATTCACCAATCTCACTACTAATCAATTGTTGTGTATGAATTTTTCATGGCTGAAAAATTGCCTCTCTCCACCAATATGCCAGTAGCAACTGGTAAGGTTAATGCTTAAAGTATAGAGAGTTTGTAAACCAAAGGAACACATCTATTCTTGCTTGAAGCGTAACAATCTGCTTTGCTAAGATCAGCAATGCTCTCTTATGAGAGGAAGACTCTTCACTTGGTCCGCCCATATCAATAATGTACGTTGCTAAATTGATTTTTAAGGAGCAATAACCTCAATTATAGAAAATCTACTTTGGATGTATGCTTCTGCTAAGTACATATCAATGTCCTCTCATCATATTAGCACTGAAAAGAATCAATTTTGGCTTTAAAGCCATTGACATATCATATGAAGTAACTTCAGCACTTGATTCATAAAGCTGATTATTTAGCTCTTGAAGTTGCATGTCAAGTCTCTGTATATAAATTAAAAAATCAACTACGATAATGATGTTAGATTTGTTTTATCTTCCACCTCCCTCTTACTGGGATCGAGCGACAGTGTTTATATGTTTCATTCAGTGTGGAACAACAACTTCAAAACACTACAAAAAACAGTGACACTTCAGTTCTAGTAAATGCACTTCCATCCTTCTTCCCTTAAGAAGTTGCAAGTCGGTGTTTAGAAATTGAGACTTCTGTCTGTATGATTGTGTCCCTTCAATAGTATATGCATCTCTGGATCTTATCTCTGATCATTTACATCATTAACTCTCAAATTAGAATCGGAGTCCTGGATCTGCTGGAAGATGTTAATAAATCAAATTTCTATTTCGGTCTTTGTCCTCTTTAATAAAAAGCTTCCATTGTTCTCTAAAAACCCTAAAATAAATATTTATTACCAAAGAAAAGAGTAGACCGTCCAATGCAAAATATATATAAAATACAGAAAGTTCTGAATATAGTCTATAAATATTTTTATGTTTGTTAAATACTGTTAAGTGAAGGATGACGCCTTACAATGGCAATGAAACGTGAAATTGGGAACCGATCTTTGGAGTCTTAGAAATCCAGGCGATTTGAGTAAATTAAAATTCATTTAGCAAAGGATATTTCCTTTATGTTTCCATTTGGTAAAAAGATTAAGCATGTGAATAGAGGCTTCCAACTTAGCGAATTCTTCTTCTTTCAATAAAGTGCTGGAAAGTATAAGATATCATCTTACCGTAAAAAAATTGAAATATAATTTTAGTCTTGAATTTGTAAGCAATTGTAATTCTTAACTTTCAATAGAAAGAAGAATCACGCATAAAAATATCTATATATTGCAAAAATGAAAGAAGAATCCAATCTGCATAAAAAAGGGATTAATATAGTTCTTTTGTCCTCTTTTTCATAAACAATACAAAAAGTTCACTGCATGGTTATCGAACTACAATAGCTTATCATTTTGTCCCACGTATATATGATTTTGCAAAAAGTGAAGCTCCACAGGAACCCTGGCAATATAGTAGAATATATATTAAAACTATTCAGTGTCACACCAAACAGCTGCGTATTATCTAGTAAGATAAAAGTTAGCGTTATCTCATTCGCAGAAAAGAAAACCTATAATTGTTAATCATTCAATGTGCTTTTTCCCTTTTCTTTTCCTTCTTAATTGTTCAATGTTAGTATGGAAAATAGATATAGCAAAAGAAATTGAAGTAGCCACCACTGATATCCATTGAAAATATGAGAATAATACCACAAAGCAACATCATTCCGTATGAAAATCCATCAAAATAAATAACCAAATTAGAAAGCAATCAAGCAATGTGTTCAAAATCAAAATGACCTAATCTCACCGGAAGGCCCTTGCGATTCACAAAAGCAGCGAAGGACCCTGCCGACAAGTCTAAGCGGACCGCAAGCAGTGGACGAAACTTGGCCGAAATCCCAATCTCCAGATGACCAGTTCCTCTCTTGCGCGAACGGAGAATCACACGAACATCCAAGCTTCCCAGGCTTCCCACGTTGAACACGAAGACTTCCGTCGTGCCTATGTTCGTATTTACTAGGGATCGCGGCGTTAGGGCAAAAAGGGCGCGAACAAAATAAAAAATTTATCGGGTTCAAATTACTTAATGCCCTTTCTAATAAATTTTTTTTTTTAAGGGGGTGCCAATTTGCCCCCCTAACCCATGAACAGTTCCCCCCTGTTATAGTTTATAGTGTATAATTAAATGAATTTAAAAAGTTAATACTAATAGATAAAAATTTAAATATAATAACTAATAATGGAGATTAAAATAAATTATTCAAAAGAATATGGAATGTCGAGTTATGGTATGGATGGATTGGAGTTAACTTGGGAGAAAATTTTAGCAGCATATCTTTTAGTTTTTCTGAGTCTGCACTATTTAATTGGAGAACTTTTTTTGCCCCCCCTAAGATGAAAGGCTGGTTCCGCCCCAGACACTATAAAAATTAATTTTTATCTATTTATTAATTATAAGTGATATAACATGAACAATTTATAGATATAAATTTATAATGTAAATTCATAATATAATCTATTGGTGTAAATTATATTTAAATATATAAAACAAATTAGCAATAATTTATATTAAAATGATAACTTTATATAAAACTAAATTTATATTAAATATGAAATTAAAATTGAAGATTGAAGATGTTTAAATTTAAAATTATCATTTTTATATGAATTTTGTTTATTTTTATGTCACAAATTTACGTTGTTGCATATTTATTACATTATTATTTCATTTTGATCTTATTTAAATAATTTTAATATTTATTACATCATCTAGCTCAACTCTCGGTCCAACCCCAGTCTAGCCATTGAACCTTTAACATCTACTTCTTTCGATTCTATGTCCGGGTCAATTTTCACAAGCTTGATCTTATGTGCTTGAATGTGGACTGTTTGTTCTACATAAAAAGGGTCAATTAAGTGATAAGGATTCTAACGACTCCAAGGTTATGAGGGCTAGATGTACAGAACTGCCATTTCTTGATCAAACAGGCTGCCTTTTGAAGCCATGAAATCTAGCTTGTACTTAGGGAAACTTAACCATCACCCATGCCTACTATCACAATGCGGTTGATAGATTTAACGCAACCATGCCATGATTTTGATGGTTGATGGTGATTATATGCCTAATATAAGTTGTATTGAATTGTTGTGGCCTCACATGTTTTCCTGTTTTTATTGTTGTTTATTTTTTCATTGTCAGGTTGTGTGAAGGCGGGGAATTGTTAGATAGAATCTTATCCAGGTAATCTGGGTTACTCTTAGTTTCAAACCTTTTTACTATGTCTATTGTTGATTTTTGTTTCTTGGTTTTGGAAGAGGTGGAAGGTATATGGAGGAAGATGCAAAGGGAATTGTTTCGCAGATTTTGAGTGTAGTTGCCTTTTGTCATCTACAAGGTGTTGTGCATCGTGATCTAAAACCGGAGGTGTGTTTTGCTAATTCTTATACATACTTTTCAAGGTTTGGATGATTTTCTTACGATGTGCTATGGTTTATTCACTCTAATAGAATCAAGGATGACGACTACTCTCTTCACTTCTGTATCTTCTTTGTTTTCTTTATGGTTAATTGATAGCTGGGATTGGATATTATTATTGTTCTATGGTTTAACAAGTTTTTTTTTAGATTGTTACGTTTTTGCATAAACGTCAGGCTTGTTCTTATGATAATCTATTTGTTTGTTTAAAATGTATGCAGAACTTTCTCTTCACTACTAGGGATGAAAATGCACCCATGAAGATTATTGATTTTGGCCTTTCAGATTTTATCCGACCAGGTACTAAGTTCTATACAGAAATGTACTTTTTTAACCGCTATTACTGTTGGTTATGTAGTGCACTTGGATGCGACTATGTATTAGATATATGCTCAACTATGTATTAGATATTTGCTCTTTTACTTTCTTTACTTTAACATGCCACTTTCTTATTTCATTATCTGAAATTGATATTTTGATTCTTTTTTGTAGTCATATTAATCTTTTGGTCAATTTAAAGACTGGAAATTCAATTTAATTTCATAATCTTTCTTTTTCATTCTGACACCATGGTATATGCTGTAGAAGTTTAATCTAAATTTTCATACCGATATCTTTCACCAGTTAGGTTAAGTCCAAACACAAGAAGAAATGAAACCTTGTAGGGGATCTTATTATTACTCCTTTGTCTGACTTGCCATTTATTTGTATGTTGAAGCACAGTCCAAAAAGGGAAATGATCTGGCTGAAAAAGGGAAGGGAGTTTGTGGTTGCGGGGTTGAATTGTGTGGAGGCAAAGATGGCAAACTGTTGCCCAAAGTTATAAAACCAATTTCACAGGTTGGGGCAGAGGGTACACCATTTCACTTAGTCTTAAAAGATAGTGCAATAATAAATCAAAACTATAATACAAAATATCGAGGGATGGCTCAGAAATAATCATAGGTTGTCTCTATTATGACTTGTGTGCCTTAGTTTGAACCATCCAATTAGCCCTTCTTTAGTGCAAGAAAAAGGTTATATTGCCAATCATTCTCGGTACCATGCACTAGCCCCATTCTTTGACTTATAAATTGGAAGTTTTCATCATAATTTTGAAAAAAATAATTGCTCAATTAGTAACTCATTATTATAAGCAATCTTACATATGCTATCACGTTATGCTTACATATGCTCAAACAGTGCATTTCTCTTCAAGGGAGTAACAATAGGAAATTTGGTGTATCCGAGAGTTTGTAAACCCTTATAATAAGCTCATTTAATCATTGATCATCACACATTCCCAACTTTTGATGGATGGCATTTGTATCCACCAAACTAGAAGTGCATATTTTCAAAAGTTCAACGCCTTTTGGTGAACTAATCCACCACATTATGTATCTTATTAATCTTAAAGGGAATCATGTGGATTCTAAATTTTTTGGGCACTGCAATTAGACTTTTCAAAATGTAGATTGAATATTATATACGATGCAACCTAAAGATTTTGCCCTTTTATGAGAACTTTATTATTTAGTTTGAGGTTTCCTATAGTTGCAATCTCTTATGATTTATGACTCCTCTTGATTGGAGGGCTTTTGATTTAGGTTAGTCTATAGGCTTTATGATGCCTTGTTTTAACAACAACAATTTAGACTGGGGAAGAAAAGTGGTGGTAATAGTCAGAGTGGATGGTCTTTGGTTAGAAGCTTGTCTGTAGGTTCAATTTTAAGCTACTCTCACCTAATAGAGGGCTTCGTACTCTATGTAATGTGTCTTATGACTCACAACTCATAGATTTAGTCATTGGGAACATTAACTTTTGGTTGTAGCCATAATATAGTAGACACTCGGCAAGGGGGCATGTGTTATATCTTTCTTGATATGTGAATTTTGTGGATAGTCATGTGCATACACTTGATTTGGTGTTGGCTCTTTGTAACCTTTGATTAAACTTCTCATTCTTAGCAAATTGGTTTATAGGGTGGATGATCAATTGTTGTGAGCATGAAGTGACCAGATATTGCTTGAGCTTTTTGGCTTTATCTTTTTGGTTTTTTTTTTTTTTTTTTGAGGTATAAATTTAGGCAGAGTTTCCTCTTATTATGTTTTGCAATTTATGCTCATTGTTGGGAATAAAGTTCAAGATGTGTTCTCCTTGGAATTTAAGGGATTTATTTTTCCATCTCTATGAGAATTATCATCTCCTGCCCCAACTCTAAAGCTCAATATAAATTGAAGGCAGGAATGGATGATTGTGCTAATAGGATATCCAAGCCATGCCCGATCTACACCATATAAGAATAATTAATAGCCTAATGATTGTTCTTGTTACACATGAACAATCTACCTCCAATCTAATTATTCTAATCTTATAATTTATACATAATGATAATTAATTTTCAATTTTTACTTTTTTGGCAGTCTGAGCTTCTGAATGGACTCCACTAAGGTGGCAACTGCAACCATCTAAATTAAATACTGGATCATATAGATGTTAGTGGAGTTGTAATTCAATAATTGGATGAATCATAATTTTAAAAATAACAAAATACACATTGTGAACATTATAGTATATATATAATATAAGGATTTTCATATATAATTTGGCAATAAGATTAATAAGGAATCAAGCTATAGCATGCTTGGGTGTTTCATTTCTAATATATAAACATATTAATTGGCATATCATAATCTAGAAAGTTGTAGCATTAGGAATTCAATCATAAGCACTTGGCATATCATCTAGCATAACATTTGATATTATAATCATAGCAATTAGCATAAAATGTGAAATCATATTCATAGCAATAACTTTAGAATCATATTCATAGCCACAACATGGTCATAGCATTGAGAAACATTGATACCATAAGCATGGACTTTAGAATTATTATAATAGTTTTCATAACATTGACATCATAATCGTAGGCTATGGGATAATTATAACATTATTGTTATATGCATAGCCTATAGCATAATCATGTCATTTGAAAATTGTCATCATTAAACTATCCTTGTTTTGTGACATAGCTTTTACATCTCAACATAAATTATCATACATTCCTTCTCCCCAGCTCTAGTAATAGTGAGTTGTCATAAATTAATTTGTTTTTAGCTAATACTTCTCCTATCAATGCAATTGGGGCATAACTCATATGTCTATTATTATTGGTGATTATAAAATGCTTAATATCACCGGTTGATATATCCTCTGTGGATACAAGTGGGGTTTAATTGATATGTCTACAATTATTAGTACATGAAAGCCAAGAGTCTTTAATGAATAGGTACATTAGCATCCCCAATTAATACTATTAGGAGGCTTTGTCTATTAATATGCACATGTAACCATTTATATATATATATACTTTTATTTGTATACATCTTTCCGATGCAATTAGTTTATTTGTTGAAACAATTCAGATATAATTGGATTTCATAATTATAATGGTGTTATAACATTTGGAGTCATATATGTAGTAATAGAATGACATTTGGAATCATAGATATAGCAATCGTATGGTACTTGCAAATATACTTGCAAATATGGAATAAGTTCTTAGAATTAGCTGATGTGCATAACCTTAGTAATTGCACGTCGTTTCGTATCATAGACATGAACTGCAAAATAATCATTTCATTTTTGAAATTCTGAGATGATGTATTACATGTATGATTCATAGCAATATGACCAATTTTAATAAAGAATCAAGATCAATCAATAACCTCTACATAATGAACTTTCTATAGAAGCTTTATTTGGAAGTATTTCACAATATGCTAAAAAATATTGGTAATATTCTTAAACTTCTCAGTTCACTCAAGCACTTTTGCATGCAACAAGATGAAAATTTTGAGCCAGAGAGCGAGCTGCATGCTTTTCAGTATAAGTTGATTCCCATTGAAAAGTGCACACATTATTCACACTGGTTCTAATTTTTTAGCTCGTGCAGGCGATGATATTTTCATTAAAATATGCACACGTTTTACATTTAGATTCTTGTATACTCTTTTTGAGGCATGCCTCGAAGGTTCATTATCTGTGTGACTATGTCAACTGGCAAGTTTGTTCGTATGCATGCACATTGGGACACAAAATTTTGGTGATTGCTTAAAATAAAATTATCCTCTTTTATATTTATTCTTGCCCATATTTAGGAAAGTTTCATAGGGGGCATATACACCTATCAATAGGGGAGCCACGCACGGCGATTTCTTTTTACGTTGAGTTCATATTATGAAAAGAGGTGTTTTTGCTTGCGCTTGTTGTTGAGCAGGAAAATTTATTTAATTTTGTTATTTTGCTCATTTTGCAGGTATTTTACTTGACTTATTTTGCAATTTTTAATGCACCACTTTCTCTTTCATTACATTATTTTTTATTTAATAGCATTTTCGTCCTTATAACATTTTTGTTTGATTTCTTTTTTTTAATTTTGCTAGAGGGTATTAGAAAGCGTGTTGGGTTTCCCACCCTCCAAGAAAAAACATGTCTAGATAATGCACTGGACATTACAGACAAAAATGTTTCCTACCGCATAAAAAAAGCCATCTTTTGGTGGTTTTTTAAACACCTAGCCGAGCATATTTTATACTCACTGTACCATGAAAGGCATGTATGGATATTTCTTAAGTAATTCCCAATACAAAATATAGCACATAAGAATAAAATAACGGTCGTATCATGTCAAGAAAGACATGGGAACATACAAGGAACCCGGAAGCTGCCTCTTATACCTTGCTGAGTGTTGTGAGATGTTTGTAATGAAGTGGGACCGATGTAGAGAGGTAGCATAAGAGAGGGTTTTGTGCGGGAGTGAAGAGAGGAAGAGCAAGGGTTCTAAAAAAAATGTATTTTATATTATGTTTTTAGGTGTAGCTTGAGCTCTATTTTTATTATGCCTTCCTTAATGGGGCAACAAATATCTTTTGTCCGTTTTTTTTTTTTTGTGTTTGAGAGCCAGTTGGCCCCCACCTATCAAAGGGGCATTGAAATGGAGCATTAATCCTGCAATGCCAAAAGGTAGAGGTTGATAACAATGTCCCCTCATATGTATGTATTTAATGTTCGCTTAAATTTTCATGCAAAAATTTCTTGCTCATTGAGTTTTCTTAGATTACTTGTTTTTTTTTTTTTCATAGAATGTTGCCATCAGTTTTAGCTTAAGTTGGTTGACAGGTCACCATCAT
>NW_021319752.1:151058-168274 GCF_001605985.2 Dendrobium catenatum | reverse complement strand
GCCCTTACATTCAAATTATTCCCCCCAAAATTTGCATTAAGCCCAGCATGGGGCCAACATGAGTTCCGCCCCCCTCCCTGTGCTTCTTCCGCCGTGCATAAACCAGGACCGGTCCAGCCGGCCCCTCCTGGGCTGGCGTGAGCGTGGGTGTAACACAATCATTATTAGAAATTAAGTTGGAACTAAGAAAACGATCATTAGTTCATGTGGGTCAACAAAATTTAAGTTCAATGATGTTCGTGACTTGAGGTGATGATAATTTGGTGATGATTCATTTGCTACTCTAAATCTTGAGAGCAAAGGAAGTATAGGAATAAACAATGAAGGCTGATCCAATTCTTAGCAGATGAGCCAATTTAAAGTTTGTAGCGGTGCTTGAATTTGATCTTGCTGGCATGGTAGGTTTCAATAAAATAACTAATATTAAAATTTGTCAATATACTCTGATCTATAAATTTGGTCAATCCATGGAATAAAATAACCACACCATGCAAAGTGTTATGCTGTTCTTAAAGTGTTCTTCTCTCTAGTTTCGTTGTTGTATTCTGTGATTTTGAAGGTCTCTTCTCATATATTTTTCCTAAATTATGCTATTCTTTTGCATGTAAAGATTTTGAGAATGCTCCAAGACACAGTAGACGCTACACTATTGCTGCAAGACAGAATTGACATTATACTATTATTGCACTACAATAGGAAACTACTAAATTCTAACTGAGGCCACTTCTTGTTATATTGATTTTTTTTTCTTTTTTGTTAGATTGATTTAAGAAGGGCAAATAACACTGAAATTATGCTGACAAAAATCAAAATGCCACTGCCTGATATTATGGTATGTGTTTCTGATCAAATTTTTTTTTTCCTGTGGCTCAAACACATCCTGTTTACCATTTAACTGTGAAAAGAATTCCAACGGATTGTTTTTTTTTTTTGATTAAATATTCCCCATTATAGGGGTTTCATGTGATACAAGCATCATTTTTTAAAGTCTTTTTTGTTCAGGTTTGGTTCGAGATCACCATCTTTTTCTCGTCACAGTACTCGTTATAGGCAATATTTTATATTCCGAACATACTACCGTATTTTAGTGTAGTATTTTAGATGACTGACACAATTATCACAACCTTATTGGATGCCTTTTAATTCTCAAGGAGTATGGATCAATGAACAATTATTTCTTGATTTTTGGGTTTCTATGTTGTTGAGCAAAAATTTAATGACCATTTCTAACACCTACTTCGAGATTTTCTCAAACTTTTACATATTATCTAGTTATTCAATGAAAGAACAGCAGCCTTCTGTGATTCCATAAAGAATGACAAGTTCGTATTAACTGTTTACGCATTCATTTAGATGGAGCAGAGGGCAATAATTAGTGTGATTGTTGGTTTCCTCATTAGTAACTTTTTTTTTTTTGAGAATTTTTCAGCCTAAGCCATTTTATTAATCAGAAAACAAAGTACAGCATACAATAAAATGTTCAAAAGGGGACGAAAAAGCTTGAAAAATACATAAGTGCTAAAAAAAAGGCAAAGAAAAACAACTGATTATCAAAAACGAAGATAGCTCGAAGCCTGCATTCTGCACTGAACTCAGGTAGTCAATTACAATCGATGAGCAAATATATACTCTGGTTGCCCAGAGAACATCCAAGAGTATTCAAAGTTAGGCTATCATCATCGTTCAGACAATTTTCTCTTTCAATGCCTGACCAAAAAACCAAGCAAACAGATTGCCAACAGAGAAGTCGTCAAAAAAAATCATCAGCTAAGGCTTGCATTGCTGCAGAACACTTCTGCACCAGAATTTCTATAGTTCTATACCAGCTTCTCACGCGTAGAGCCAAAAGGAGGGTACTCCCTTATTTCCATTTTGAAATCTTTATTCTCACAGCTTTGGCTATGATAGAAGCTAGAGTGGAAAAACATTTTGCCTCGGAGTTAAACCTTTGATTGTTCCTTTCAGACCATAAATGGTATAAGATAGCATTTAACATTAAGAGATTGCTACATTTCTCATTATTTTCTCTCGGTAAGCCTCCAATGTACTCTAATGCTTGAGAAACATTGGGTCTTAAAAAGAAGTTTTTCATGTTAGGAATTAGCCGGATCAAAATGTTATAAGAGTATTCACACTCAAAAAATAAGTGAGAAATAGTCTCAATATTATTGAAACAGAAGTAACAAGTCGAGTTGGTAATCACAATGCCTTTCCCAGATAAAACATCCGCAGTTTTAAGCCTGCCAAGCAGCGCCATCCAGGTGTAAATAGAGTATCTAGGAGAGTATCTCTTATGCCAAATAAGATGAGACCAGTCAACTGAGGCTTCATTCTCAAAAAAATCCATATAAAAATCTTTATATGAGGCCTTTGGGTTACCCTTCCTGGTGATAGAATTTGTTTGATCCATAGTAATAGGAATTTTGCAAATAAAATCTCAAATCTCCTCACTGATAGAGTGCGGGATGTTCCAGCACCCATTATGAATCCAATTATCTATGGTGTCATTTTCCTTGCAAAGATTTAATAAATGAAGACCGGGAAATCTAGAGTTAAGTTTTTCTCCTAGACACCAGTGATCCCAAATAATTGAAGCCATACTAGGACTTTGAAGATTAAAAAGGAATTTTTCTCTCATCTGGGCTGCCGTATCACATACACCTTTCCAGAATTTAGTAGGATGTGAAGCATTGTTTTTCCAGGGAGAAGTATATCGTGCCAACAGAAATCCCGAAAGAGGATTATTCGAATTATAAATTCTGCAAATAATATTGCACTTATAAGCAAACCTCATAACCATTAAGGAAGGGATACCAAGCCCTCCTTTGTTGTATGGTTTGCAGGTGTTGGCCCAAGAGATAAGGTGCATATGTTTTTCATTAGTTTTACCAAAGTAAAGAAATATGACACACAATTTCCCGATGCTTTTAAAAACAAATTTAGGAATAAAAGAAGATCTAATCCAATATGATACAGTATTTGAAATAGTATACTTAATATATTGCATCCTGCCAGCTAACGAGAGAGTATTAGCTTTCCAACCAGAGAGGAGACCACTGATCTTATCCAATAAAGGGCTAAATTCAGAAATTTTAAGTTTCTTAGTCGAAATTGGGATACCCAGATAATTGAAGTTATTGGAAACATTGGATATCTTCAGAATTTGAGCAAGTCTAACCTCACTAGAGGTGTTCAGGGAGAAAACTACAGTGCTCTTATGGCTATTAAGATGAAGCACAGAGTGCATAGTAAAATTCTCCAGAGTGTTATTAAGGCTATTGCAGTTTAATTCACTTGCCTTACCAAAGACAATAAGATCATCAGCGTATAGAAGGTGCGAAATATCAAAATCACCTACAGAAATGCCCTTAAAATCTCCCATCCTTGATTTGTCATCTAGTAAGCAAGATAGGCTGTCCATAATAATACAAAAAAGGTAAGGGCTGAGCGGGCAGCCCTGCCTTAAACCAGTTGATGATGTAAAGTAACCTTCTAACGAGCCATTTAGGCATATAGAGTAATTAACGTTGGTAATGCAGGCTTTGACCTAGCTAGTGAAAACCCTCGGGATACCCTTTTGAATCATTCTAGCAACGAGGAAATCTCTAGAAATGGTGTCAAATGCCTTTCTAATGTCATATTTAGCACAAAAGAGTTTACTTCTGCTAGCATTGGTGAAGACCTTCGTAATTTCACTGACCAAGAGGGTGTTATCAGTGGCTAAACGATTAGAAATAAATGTAGCTTGACTTTTGTGAATGATAAGGGGCATAATAACCTTTATACGATCCGCAAGAATTTTAGCAATGATTTTGTAAAATACATTACACAAGGCTATGGGTCTGAAGTCTTCGATACTACTGGCATGAGATTTTTTGGGTACCAACACAAGAGCAGTGGCCTTGGCACCTTTAGGAAGATAACTTTTAGCAAAGAACGATTGAACAGCCTTAAAAACATCTATGACAATTATGTGCCAACACTTCTTATAAAAACCAAAGTTAAACCCGTCTGGACCAGGTGAGGAGTCAGAGTGTCCAGAAAAACAGCTTTTTTAACTTCATCAAATGTGATAGGCATAGTAAGATGCTCAGCTAAATGTGGAGGAAGACAGGAGCCTTCGGGAATTAAACTACTATCAGGAGTAGGCTGGTTAAGCAAATTCTTAAAATGAAGAATGATTTTTTTAATATTAGAATCATGATCCTTGGGAGGGCCAATGAGAACACTCTCAATAGCACTATTATTACCAGCTCTTCTCCTGTGGATCCTAGTATAAAGGAATTCTAAACCTTCTTCCCCATTCAAAATCCATTTGACTTTTGCTCTTTGATTCACCCAAGAGGACTAGATAGAGTTGTAATACATCATGTTAGAGTTAATACTTTGGAGTTTAATGCAAAGCTCAGGATTGAGAGGATCCATGTCTAGAAGCGTCTGGCAATCCAACTGCTGCTTAGTGTAAGAGTCAATCAAAGGCATGATAGTGTTGGTTGAGTTCCAATTACACTCCTTGATAAGCAGTTTAAACCTCCTGAGCTTGCTATAGAAACTAATGATAGGATTGCCACTAGATGGCAGTGCAAAAACATCAAAGAGAAGGTTCTAGAACTCCTGGTAGTGAGTCCAGTGATTTTTAAACATGAACTGATGGAGATTTTTCCTATTTTCACCAATAGTAATGATAAGAGGAGAGTGGTCAGAGATAGAGGCACTTAGAACTTTGTACGAGGAGTTGTGAAAGGAAGTAATCCATTTCTCATTGACAAGTGCTCTATCAAGCTTAATGCTGATTGGATTATCACTTCTCTGGTTGTGCCAAGTATAGAAGATACTCGAGGAAGTAAGCTCTGTGAGGGCAGAGTCAAAAATCATAGAGTTAAATTGACCTAACCTAGCTTCTGGTATCAAATTCCCTCCAGTTTTTTCAAAGCTTTAGCGACAGCAGTTGAAATCCCCAGTAACTATCCACAGGAGATTATTAAAGGGGTTAATACTTCTAATCTCATCCCATAATTTATTTCCCTCATCATGAGAGTTGGAGGCATGCATAAATTATGGTGAGAATAACAGGTTGTTGGGAGGCTACAGTAAGCTTGCCCGAAATCATTTGATTGGAAAAAATATAGGTTCAAAATTAATTCTATCAACATTCCATTTGACCCAAATCCTACCTGGGTTAGCAAGATGGAAGTTATTACAACTTTTCTCATTGGTGAAGATCTCATGTCTAGAGCAGAACTAGGGATCATTCAAATTGTGAAGGAGAATTCTATTCTCCAAAAGACAGACCATATCTAAGCTATGATCCTTAACCAGCTTTTTGACACCGTTTACTTTATCAGGGCTATTGAAGCCCCTGATATTCCACATGGCAAAGGGTGGAATGGACATCATATTTTAGAGTTTTTGCTCCTTTTGGAGCCTTTCCCTCTAGTGTTGGTTTGGTTTTTATTTCCCTTGTCCGAAGGAACTTGGATATTTATTTGATTGGTGTTACTGGGTGGGAAACCAGAGGAACAAGGCGGATCATATGGTGTCGGATTCAATAAAGTGGCCCCAGTCTGATGAGAATTAACTATAGCTTTGGAAGTAGTATCAAATTCTGGATCCTGAATTTCTTGCAAGGCAGAGAATTTGTTCATGATCTGAATAGTGGGAGATTTTGACTTAAGAGGAGAAGAAGATTGAGCAGGAGGATTAGAGGATTCTTTAGAAGAGAAATCCTCATTAGGTGACACTACAGGAAATTCAGCTGTTACTAGCGGCCTTGACCGGCGGTTATATGGCCGCCGGTAATAACGGCGGTTTCGCCGCTGGTTATTGCCGGCGGCCTAATCGGTGGTTATTTAAGTTTAAGCCGCCGGAACTAGCGGCGGTCATCTAACCGCCGGATGAACCGTCGGACCTAAATATTACCGGCGGTTTACCGACGCTTGCCGTCAGTTGTTCAACCGCACACCAGCTGTTGTAACCGCTGGGAAGCCATCGGTGGTGGACCGCCGAATAGCCGTCGTTAACTTGTCCGGCGGCTCAACGGCCGTAACGCCGCCGGTACTAAATCCGGTAATAACCTGCGGTTTAAGCCGCTGGTAAGCCGTCGGGAAAAAACACTGCCGGAAAAACACCGCCGGCAATGGTTTCCTACGCCGTTTTTGCCGGCGGTTGATAACCGCCGAAAAGCCACCGGTTTTTTTAAAAACCGCTGGTTTTACCAGTAAAGCCGCCGGAAAAAACCGCCGGTTTTGGCCGAATTTCCTGTAGTGAGTTGAGATTGGGAATGTTAGGAATGTTATTGTTGGTCTTGTGTAAGGCTTCTTGAGGATTTTCCGGTTTATGTATAGCTTCAGCAATAGTAGGAGGTAGACCCTATGGGCCGCCAAGTCATTTCTGGGTCTGCGACTAGTACTGCGACCACGAGAGGGGTTGAAAGGGATTTGAGATGGCGGCTGGGCATTCGGGTATTTTGGGCATTCAGAAGTTGAATGAATCAAGAAAGAACAGCATTCGCAAGGCTTAGGTTTCCATTCATATTGAATTTTCAAATTGAAAATTTTACCTTCTACCAGGATAGGAACGGAGTCCGGATATGTGGCGGCAAAATCTACCTGCACGCATACCCTTGCATACGTAAGATGAGACTTTGTTGCCGTAAGGTCATCTACAGCAAGCGGAATTCCTATTTTGGTTGCTATTTTTGAGATTCTGATAGGGGTCCAACAACAAAGAGGTAGATTGTGTATTTTGATCCAGATCGGGACCGAAGTAAACTCCTCCCGTTTAGGACTAAATAGAGGAGACCACTTTTATTGTATGAATGGCTTGCCTAAGATAACCAGGCTCCTTTATTCCAGACATAATCAAGATCTTCGGTAGAAGAAAACTTAAACAGGAAGAAACCATCACTAAGAGAAATCATCTTGAGGCTACTTTAAGCTTCCATACCTTGTTTACCACAGCAAGTAAAGAACCATAGTATGGCCTCTTGCATAGAGAGTATCCTACCAAGGTTTGGTTCCATTCCAGCGATACATCCACAACATCTTCATGAGAGAAGGGGATAATTTCCTCCGGCGTCGGAAGAGAGATAGCAAAATTGCTAGGATTTGGGTTGTCAGCTAAGATTCGAGTCCAGGGGAGCGGGTTTTGCGAAGAGACCAGTGAAGAAACGTGATGCATGCTAAGCGGAGGAGGTTTGGCGGAGAGGAGAGGCGGAAAAACAGCGTCTCATTAGTAACTTAAATGACGTGATTTTGAATCTTAGGAACGTTATCACTTATAAAGCAGAGGTAGGTTGTATAGATCAATCCCTCATGCACAGGCATGCATTTATGTTTATACAAAGGGCTTAGGAAAGGAAATATCTTTGTTAGGAAATGCAGTCCTTTCCTATTAGGAATTTGGTATGATGGTGAATGTACCAAATAATAATAATAATTTGGGTGGGTCTTAGTGCGGCCATTAGGCCAGGCCTTCTCATATTTTAGTTCTATTTTGTTTTGTATTTTTGGTGCAAAACATATGAGTTTCCTGTAGGGTATAGAGAAGGGAAGAAACATGAGATACCCTACGTAATTCAGTGCAATGCAAAAAGCACGGAAAAATAAAACAAAGGATTAAATTAAAGTCATTATATGTAAAAGAAGCAACAACCATTGCACTCCAAAATGAACAAAATATGCATATGATGGTAGCTTCATTTATATTTTATCTTAGGCTGCTAAAAAGCTGATTATTATCATAAACATAAAAATATCTTAATTATTTCTTTTCATCTAAAGAAGGGGAAAGGTTTGTAAATGCAATGGCCAAGTTTTAGAAATACATTGATGTCGTTCATGACTCAACTTACTGGTTATTAGATGCGAGGAAGGCATATTTTCATTTTTAAGTTTGGAATTCCCATAAATAGCACAATGAATGGGTTAAATAGAGAATGTGCCTGGTTTTTTTTTCCATTGGAAACTAAGATATTGGTGCAAGATCAATATTAATCTGTTGTCAGCTAGCATGAAGTGATGAAACTATACTCTTTCTCATTTTTATACATGCTGGCACATTCATGACTATAAAGAGGATTTATCGTCTTAGCATTGAAAAAAAATCAAGGGGAAAACCACTATGCTTGTACACACATAGATATGTTAAGAATAGTTCATAATAGGTAAGATTTTGTATTGAAAATCGAAGAAGGTGAAAACCACTATTCTTATCTAGTTGAAAAGATTTCATTTGTGTAAATCATAAACTATAAAAGCATGTATTTTCCTATAACTAGAAAAGGCATTATTACAGTATAGTGGACATGAATGGTGGAATACATCTTCCATTATGGAAGTAGGAGTCTTGAGATGCACTAATTGTTAGCAGACACTAGTGTATGATCATCACAATCACTGCCCTTATAGGAGGGTAGACTAACGATCAGATAGGTGATGACAAATATTGATGTTTATCGAACATGAGTTGTCACTCATTGGAAAAAATCAGACGACACTCAATTAATTAGGAATGCAGATATTGGATGATCATTGGTGATCCTCTTAGTATTTCTCCTTATCAGAGGGGAGATTGACAAAATGAAGATGGTGATCGAACATTTGTGGATGACATATATTAAATATTGGTAGATGTCAAATGATGACCAATTGGGAGCGTTGGACGATGGCTAGAGTTTGCTAAGAGGGGAGGCTAACTACCAGGAAGGCAAATATCAATGTTGGCGGCTTACAAAACTTGGGTTACAATAGACTAAGTATGCTGGATGTTGGGAAATTATTTGTGGTCTGCTCAATCCTTCACCTTATAGAAGATAGGCTAGACAATCAGAATTGTAGGTGTCAAGCGTTAGTACTCAACTAGCTAAGCGATGATGATACCATATGTTAATAGGCACCGATGTTGGTTGATGATGAGCTTCGACATTTGTAGATGACAAGCGTCTATGTTGGTCAACAATCGACGATGGGATCAACAATGGTGTTGTGTTCTTTAATTTTCTAAGTTCGAGAATTCTTTCCGTCAAAGTCCTCTTTGGGATCTCCTGCTAATGTGTCGAATTGGGGATGATTAGAGACTAGGATACTCCATTGGGCGATTATGTTGATCCTCTTGATCATTTGATGCTTATTCGACATATTAGTTGCTTAATGATATCATAATTGAGTGTTCTTGAGATCATCATTCTTATCTTATTGATACACTCATTTCAATTGTGAGCACGAGGAATTCGAGGTTGTTTGATATCTCAAATGATCTCGTGTAGTTTCAACTACACTTATGAGTACTAGATTTAAGTCTATTTGGACTGGCGTTCTTTGTATTATTTCGTGTGATCGAGACCCTCAATTTGTCATAGATAGAGTTCAGTTGTCCCAAATTAAGTTAATATTAAAATTTTTTATTTAGGTATTTGGATGGTTTGAGCTCTTAAAATTGCGGCAAGATACGTGCTTAATCAAATGAATTTACTAGTGACATATCATCTGGGAATAGGAGAAATTATTAAGTTTTTAATCAATATTTTTGTGTAGCTTTCAATCATCTTTTCTTTATGGAGTGATCAACCCACAATCAACAACTAATGATGTTATGCCATACTTTAAGATAATTAAGGAGAGAATTCAATTATTAAAAGTAATATTTTTATGGCTATAACCAATAACTAATATATATTTTTAAAATTAATATTTTTATTAATTAAGGAGAGAATTCAATAATTAAAATAAGATTAAATTGGTGCATTTGATTAGAATATATGTAAGATAGATTTAATTTGTCTATTTTCATGGTTGTAACTTCCAACTTTTTTTTCTTAAAACATATTTGTTATATTTGACATGTGATTTATTATTATTTTTTTAAAGAGCAAATAAATTTTCTCGTATAAATGAATTAAAAAGGTTAAAAAAAAAAATAGATTTTAATTTCAACATGAAGATTTATTATTATTTAGTTGTGGGCTCCGAAAATTCACACCCTGACCTCTTCGCGACCCCTCTCTTTTTCATGTCGGCGAGGAGAGTTTTAACGAATAAGTTCCAAGGCAAATTTTTAGAAGGTAGATTAGGTTTTAGATAAGATATTACCCAGAGATTTCACCCTCATTTTGTGAGTACTTTATTATCTGAGTTCAGGTTTCCTATAGGTGCAAGCCCTTATAGTTAATTACACCTCTCTATAGCGAGAGAGAAGTTTCGATTTAGGCTAGTCGTAAAAAAAGACTTGTAGTATCCGACGTATAGTAGCCGCAAAATTTGATATTTTAAAACTAGAATTTATCACCGCGCATTTAAAGTGGATGGTGGGGGGAATGATGATGAACCCGATCATGATCCCATTGTTCCATCATCCCGGGTCATCATGGTCCCTTGTCTATCGAGTTAGAGGAGGTAGTCAACCCGACCTGACTGAAGGATCGTTATCAGTAGCCATAAGTTGCTTCGTACAAGGGGACCTTCTAGACTTGGGGTGAATGTTTGCCTAAGAGGACAAATTTATGTCCACCTTAGCTAACAAAAGGCTTTGTGCCCTGTAGATTATATCATATTGATTCATTACTCAATATTTAGAGCCGTTGGGGAACATACGAGCTCTGACCATTACCGTAATTTAATGATACCATTTGACGGAAAAATCACCCAGTCAGAGGGGCCCAATCATAACCATTTACTTATGGTGTCATTTGATGATGAAAGCACCGGTTAGAGGACACGTACAATGTCCTTACTAGCAAGAGATGATTTAAGAATTAATATTTTTGATATTCTCGACTAGACATTTGTTCTTTGTGAGTTGAAGTAATTTTTAAATTTGTCCACCTAGACAAACTGTTGCGGAGAGTGGATGATTTTTGCTTTAAGTGTTAAATGATTAATTTTAGTTTTTTTAATATATGTAGAGTTTTGAAGCTTTTGGTAGAATTTAAAGGTTAACCCCTCTGGTTGATATTAGCTTTCAACGCGGCCATCCTCAAAGTGGCTTCATTGTCACTTTAAATGTTTATATTTTATGAGTATGGGAAGCATTTTAAAAGTTTGGGTCTCCTCCACTTGAGATTTTCTGTCAACACGATCATCATCGGGGTGACTTTATTGTCACTTTAAATGTTTATATTTTATGAGTATGGGAGGCATTTTAAAAGTTTGGGTTCCCCTACCATTGAGATTTTCTATCAATACGGTCATTATCGGGTTGACTTTATTGTCACTCTAAATGTTTATATTTTATGAAATTTTGGGAGGAATTTTAAATATTTGGAGTCTCCTTCGATTGAGATTTTCTGTCAACATGATCATCATTGGGGATTTTAAAGTCATTTAAAAATATTTATATTTCATAAGCATTTTAGAGGCATTTGAAAATGTAGTGTCTAGTCGGGTTGAGATAAACATTCAACACGATCATCATCCGAGATTATGAGCAATTTCAATTTATTGTCAGAATATTATCGACTACGTCTACTTGCTAACAGATGATCGGGTCAATATAGATTTACATTTTTGGTGATGAATCTTTCTTATAATAGATTTATATGTAACTTTTTTTGTGCTATTAGAATTATTTGCAACATTGTTTTTTCAAGAATCGGCTCTCCTTGCGGTGGTAGTAAAGAATGCAAGTTCCCTTCCAATTTGTGGCTAGTTATAATTATGCTTCGACATAAAAAAAAACATTTCTTTCAAGAATGCTTGACTTTTTGAGGAAATAAATTTTATAATAACTCAATAATTATGCTTGTGTGCTCATTTTGTCATTGAATGGAAAAAAAAAGCACTATAACTAACCATGTGGGAACTTGAGTAGCAATTCTTTTTAGCATCAGTTTATATCATTGTGGCTCCAATCTTTTAATTGTTATTTTCCTTAACACAAGTTGTGCCATTGATGCTATCATCAGCCAAGGAAAAACTTTAGCAAAGACAGTAGTTCGCATTATCTATTGTAATTAAACTAGCTATACTATATGAATCCATGCTGGTCTTCAAAAAAGTTACTTGCCGCAAAGTTGATGGCGATATTATTTAGATAGTTGAGATGGATTCATGATAAAACTATGAAGGATAAATTTAGAAATAATTATATTATAAAGATGGTGGGATAATATCTTTTGAAGATAAGAGCAAGATATAATTAGATGGTTTGGCCACATATATTGGAGTGTTGAGATAGTCCACCAAAATGGTTAGTTTGAGATGATTGAATAGGGGTAGATTAAAGTAACATGGCAAGAGGTTATGTGAAAAGATATGCAAAAAAATAGTGAACTCCTTATGTACATAAGGGAGAATGGTCACAAGGCTGATCCTAAATAGTTAGGATAATTAAGGATAATAATGGCATTGATGATTGATTGAAGAAATATTAGTAGAATTAGCTATTTCTTATGGCAAATCCTATCTTCTAGTATAGTACATAAGGGAGAACCGTAATTATGCTAGAGTGGAGCAGGATTTTTTTTCACAAAAAAAAAAGTAGAAGACTACAGCAAAATCACCTATTACCGGCAGCTTTTTCGGACAGAAAGTGATAATTTTATGGCAGCTTTAGAATTTACCGGTTGCCCGCGACTGCCCGGACGCCCAGCCCTGCCTACCTGCGCCTGTGCGAATCCAGCGAGATTCGAACTGTGTTGAATTCAAATTATATCAAACACAACCATTATGCTACAATGCAAAATATGACTCATTGCTTACTAATTATTTCATAAAATTAATAATCATTTTAAAAGCTGAAATTATATTGACTAATTAATTTTATTATGTAAATTAAAATTTAATAATAAGTTAAAAAATTAAAATTAGTAATTAGTAATTAATTTAAAATGGAAATTAATTAAATTAAAGTATTATCATTAAAATTTAATTAAAACAAATTATTAACTTAATAATTTATTAAAATACTATTAAAATAACTAATCAATGAAAATAAAATTTTAAAATAAATTTAAATTTAAATCTTTAATTAAGGAACAATTTAACTTAAATTAGTTAATATAATTTTTAATCTTTTTTTCTTAAATCATTTAAATAGTTAAATTTTTAATCATTTTATTTAAATTATTTAAAAGTCGCCGGAAAGCTAGAAAAGCTGCCGGAAAATTTCGCCGGTAATGGGTGATTTTCCTGTAGTGGAACTGAAGAAGCCTAAACTAAAATGGTGGCAGTGTTTGTTGAATACCTACAACAAACTTTGTGGTGACAATTATGAAGTCTGCCATACAATTGACAATGGCCTTGATCACTAAGTGTCGGCTATCCAGTCAAACCAATGGTTACAACTCGTGGTTGTTTTCGGAGTTTAACTTTTTAAATCATTTTTTGTAATATATGATTGTTCGGATAAATACTAGTATCCATAATAATGTACAAAGTATTTAAAAAGGAAATGTCTTATTGTCTGCATTTTTACTAGGATAATTTCCTTTTTACATTGATTAGCGAAATTTAATCTGCGCTGTTTATAATGCATGGTGCTCTCTCAGAATGCTGCGCTAGCATTGGATGACTCCATTCTAGATGGTGATCAAGTTGAAAATCTTATCAAGTTTTGTCCAACCGAAGAAGATGTGGAGCTTCTTAAGGTGCATAAATCAGTAGTTTGATTTCATTTGATTGGTAATTCATTACTCTTATTTTACAACTTTTGCGCTGTAACCTGAATTCTCATGTGTTCTTGGATGTTAGAACTACACTGGAGATAAAGAAAGCCTTGGTAAATGTGAGCAGGTAAGTTCGATCTTATAATGCAGAAGTTACATTTTCTCGTAAACATTTTTGCATTGTTTTCTCATTCTGTTCGATCTGTATGTGCTAATTTTCTTATTCTGTTTAATGATGTATAGTTGATCAATAACACTAAAAGATATAACAAGAAGTGCTAATATTTTTCTATTGTTTGCTCTATTATTTCTTATCTTTATTGGCAAGTTGGGCTTTTCATATCTAAATTCTATAAATTTGATTTATTTATTTTTGTTCCGTGTGTATCTCTTTCACTCAAATGAATTGCTAACATGGTGATTTGAGCAATTCCTTCTATTTTCTGATCTCTAGGCTTATTCAGCTGTTTGAGCTCACCAATATTGTGCATGGTTCTTTCTTTATACAAATGAACAAATAGGTGTAAAACTTGCAGAAAACAACCTTTTGTCCTTGCCTAATCATATTTTGATTGGATGCATTAATTAACATTTGTGGTGTATATGCATGCACATATATGGATTTGTGAGCATAAAAAGGAAAAAAAGAAAAAAATAGAAAAAATACTTTAAATTTTCTTGCTTAATTTTGTAAGAAGTGTGGAAGTATTTGTAAACTTTTCCAAAATGCTTACTATGGAAATAAATCAAAGTTATTTATAAAAAAAAAACCTTGAAGGGGGGCTGTCAGTTGGAATAGGAAGAGGAGACACTTCGATAGCAATCTAAGTGTCATAAGAGAATTGATCCAATAGTTTGAACACTTAATCCGTATGCTTAAGGATCTCTATTAAGATTGGTTGACTTGTGGGCCCCATGATCAACTTCCTGTCAAACTGAATGATATAAATTTATCATTCCAAGTTTGTTTATAATATTTTTGAATGTGGGATTGCAGATCTTTTGGTGAGAATGTTAGCTAGTTGTTTTTTTAGCACATATGGAGTGCAAGTCTATCTACTTTTTATTCTCTTTTATATAACTCTTCATAACACTATTATTACCATGTCTTAAGTCATGGATGAGAAAAGTGAAGAGCTGTGTTAGGTAGTCGACAACCAATGTAAAATTTGTTGAATAATCATGACATTAATTGAAGACTAAAAAGATGTTGGATGAGTGAAGAATTAGCGTGTGTTGATTAAAAAAAAAAGAGTGTGTGTTGATTCCTATTTTTAAGAATAAAGGTGATGAATAAGATTGTACGAATGATAAAGGAATTAAGTTAAGGTGTCATTCTAAAACTATGGGAGAGAGTTATGGAGCATAGGTTGCGACGTGATACTAATGTTTCTCAAAATCAATTTGGATTCATGCCAGATTGGTCTACTATGGAAGCTATACATTTACTGAGAGGTTTGATGGAGAAGTATAGAGAGAATAAGGAGGTCTACATATGATATTTATTGATTTAGAGAAAGCATATGATAAAGTTTCAAGAGAAGTGCTATGGAGAGTTCTAGAAAAGAAATGGATTATTAATTCTTATATTCTAGTCATTAAGGATATGTATGCATAAGTTGTTATTTGTATTCAAACACAAGGTGGTTTGACCAAGTATTTTCCTATTTCAGTTGGATTACATCAAGGTCCATATCTTTTTTGCTTTAGTCATGGATGTTCTCACTAAACATTTGTTAGAGGTTGAACCCCGGTTTATGCTTTTACTGATGATATTCTTCTTGTTGATAAGATAAGAGAGGGAGTTAAAGGTAAACTTGAATTAAGGAGGTCAACCTTAGAGTATAAAGGTTATTCGTTTGAGTAGATCTAAAGATGAATATATGGAGTGTATTTTTAGTAGTAATAGATCTAGTGGGGAGATTGTAACTTTGGGCGATCAAGGCATTAATAAGAGTACACATTTTAGATATCTTGGATCTATTGTTCAAACTGATGGTGAATAGATGGGGATATTATTAGTAGAATTCAAATTGGATGGTTGAAGTGGAGGAATTCATAGAGCTTGTTGTGTGATAGAAAAGTCCCTCTAAAACTTAAGGAAAAATTCTATAAGATGGTGGTTAGACCTGCCATGCTTCATGGTCCATAATATTGGCCATTAAAAGAGAATCATAATATTAAGTTAAGTCTTACAGAGATGAAGATGCTCAAGTGGATGAGTGGCTTTACTCTTAGAGACAGGATATAAAATGAGGATATATGTGAAAATGTTGGAGAAGCTCATGTGGAAGATAAGATTAGAGAGAGTCTCCTTAGATGGTTTAGTCACATAAAATGGCTGTCTTTCGATGACCTGGTTAAGAAAATAGATGTATTAGATTAGGCTTATGTTAAAAAGGTAGAGATAGACCTAAAAGACTTGGTTAGAAAATATTAGAAATTACATTTCTTTGTTAGTTTTAAATGAGAATTTGACTCAAAAACATGATACAATGGAGAAAAATGATTCATGTAGCCGACCCCACGTAGTGGGATAAAGGCTTGTTGTTGTTGTTGTTTTATGAAATATCTATCCACCTCCACATGCTTAGTACAATCATGTATGACTGGATTATGAATAGCATTGATGGAAGATTTGTTATGACAATATATCTTTATTGGCCACTCCTATTTGATTTTTAAATCTTCCTAAATGAGATTGATCGATAGAAGCTTATAGATTCCATAGACAATGGCTCTAAACTCAAACTTCATGCTAGATCTTCAAATAAATGGTTGTTTCTTGCTCCTCATTATTATGAGATTCCCTACAAAAAATGTATGGTATCAAGTTGTGGATCTATTTATTGGTAGTCATGCATAGTATGCATCAGCATACCCTTTAATTTGTAAAGTGATCTTCTTTTTATATAAGATTTCTTTACCAATACTTGATTTAAGGTATATGAGTATTTATAAGTAGCTAAAATATGAGAATCTTTGGGTTTGCACATGAATTAATCGATAAGACATACTGCAAATGCAAATTTTGAATGGAAGTGAGAAATCTTTTTTTTTTCCAACTTATCTTTCATATTGTTTCATGTCAACTTCATTTCCTTCTTCATCTATGTTTTTTTTTTTTTTTGACTTGTTCAATCTGGTTTCATAGGATTTGCAATCGGTCATCTTTGTTTTTTTAGTAGATCTATGATATATTTTTGTTAATAGACAAATATTTCTTATTTAGATTGAGCAACATCAATTCTTAAGATGTATTTTGGTTTCCCAACTCTTTAATCTTAAATTCTTCAACAAGATTGTGGGCTCCGAAAATTCGGCCCTGGCCTCCACTCGCTTTTCTTTTATTCGGCGAGGGAGTTTTAACTGAATAAGTTCCGAGGTAAATTTTGGAAGACAGATGGGTTTGTAGATAAGACACTACCCAGAGATTTCGCCCATATTTTGTGAGGACTTTATGATATGAGTTCTGGTTTCCTATAGGCGCAAGCCCCTATAGTTAATTACCCCTCTCGATCACGAGAGAGAACTTTCGATTAAGGCTAGTCGTCAATCAGATACGTATAGAATATACGTGTTATCTAGCATATAGTAGCAGCAATGGATTTAGATA
>NW_021319752.1:150100-150935 GCF_001605985.2 Dendrobium catenatum | reverse complement strand
TTTGATATTTAAAAATAGAAATTTCACCATCTTGTACTTAAAGCGGATGGTGGGGGAATGGATGATGGGCCCGATCAAGATCCCATGGTTCCGTCGTCCCGGGCCATCGTGGTTCCTGGTCTACTTAGTCAGAGGAGGTAGTCGACCCAACCTGACAGAAGGATCCTTGTCGGCAGCCATGGGTTGCTTCGTCCAAGGGGACCTTGTAGACCGGGGTTGAATGTTTGTCTAAGGGGACAAATTTGAATCCACCTTAGCTGACAGAGGGCTTTGTGCCCTATCGATCATATCCTATTGATTCATATCTCAAGGATTTAACGCCATTAAGGAGCGTATTGGCTCTGGCCATAACCGAGATATCGTGGTGCCATTTGGCGGCGAAACCACGCGGTTCAGAGGGCCCCGGGTCATCGTAACCGTTTATCCTGCGGTGGCCATTTAGCGGCAGACCGCCGGTTAGAGGACACGTACCACGTCCTTACTAGCAAGAGATTGTTTGAGAATGGATCCTAGTGATATTTTCGACTAGGCATTTCGCTCTTTGTGAGCTGAAGTAATATTTCATATTTGTCCGCCTCGACAAACTTTTGCGGAGGGCGGATGATTTTGCTTTAAGTGGTTAATGGGTTGAATTTCAAATTTAAATATTTTTAGGATTTTGTGGAGTTTTTGGCTTTTTGCGGAGTTTTTTGGGTTTTTGGATTTTTGGATTTTGAGTGGAGCTTTAAAATATTTTGGAGACATTTGAAAATATTTGGAAACCCCTCCGGTTGAGATATGCATTCAACACGGCCATCATCGGGGTGTTATGGGTCATTTCTCTTTATGGATTGAA
>NW_021319752.1:109689-147636 GCF_001605985.2 Dendrobium catenatum | reverse complement strand
ATATCTCTCTCTCTCTCTCTCTCTCTCTCTCTCTCTCTCTCACGGGATTCGGCCAAAGGGGTGCGAGCGGCAGCAACGGGTAGAGGAGATCGGGGCTTCGGCTAAGTGGGGATCGGCGTCGGACAGGGAAGAGAGGAGGAAGAGCTCGGGTTAGGTGTTCGTGTGCGAGGAGGCGATCGTGGTTTGTGGTCGGGATCGGAGAGAGAGCAGGAGGTTGGGGATGTCAGGAGGAGAAGCAGAGAGCGAGTGTGGTTTCGCGTGGAGGAGATCGCGTGCCAACAGTGAGGCGTTCGGCCTCTATTTAACGACGCTTGTGATCGTTCGATCGAGGCGACATCGCAGAATTTGCGCTGGATTTGCGGAGACATGATGCGAACGGCGCCGATTTCAGCCAGATTCGTGGATCCGACTGGTATGAAGTTTGCACGTTAGATTTCTTTCTTCCTCCCCTTTTTGTTCTCTGTGTATTGGTTAACAAAGATTTTTCCTAAGAAGCCTTTCTATAGTTACCACTTATGATAATTATATTGTCAACATATGCAATGAGAATTGAGATTTTATCCTTAGTGGAGTATTTTCTGAAGAGGATATGATCTTTTTGGCTTTTTTTAATATCCAAATTCATTTATGAATTTTGTGAATATGCCAAGCTATGCTCTTAGAAATTGTTAAGGCAATATAAAGACTTTTTTATGTGCAAAGTTTATTGTTTGTAAGAAAATATTAAATCTAGTTGGTGGATCCATATAGACCTCTTCTTCAACATCGCAATGTCTACTTCTTTTAGTTCTTCATCTCGTTATATTTTATAGTTGATTTAGTTGGAGTTTTATAAGGTTTACGATCAGTGATATTTATTTATTTTACTAGATCCATGATATGTTTTTCTTGTTAGACGAATATTTATTATTATGATTGAGCAACTTCTATTTTCAAGAAGTATTTTGGTTTGTCCAACTCTTTAATTTAAATTCTTTAGCAAGTTTTTTTTCCTTCGTCTCTTCTTTATATCTATCACGTGTGATAATTATATTGTCAATATATACGATGAGAATTAAGATCTTATCATTCTTCAACATCCCAGTGTAGGAAAGCATTCTTTAAATCGTATTGTTGTATTAATTATCCACGATTATAGTTGATTTAGTTGGAGTTTTATAAGGTTTACGATCAGTGATATTTATTTATTTTACTAGATCCATGATATATTTTTGTTGTTAGACGAATATTTATTATTATGATTGAGCAACTTCTATTTTCAAGAAGTATTTTGGTTTGTCCAACTCTTTAATTTCAAATTCTTTAGCAAGTTTTTTTTCCTTAGTCTCTTCTTTATAGTTATCACGTGTGATAATTATATTGTCAATATATACGATGAGAATTAAGATCTTATCATTCTTCAACATCCCAGTGTAGGAAAGCATTCTTTAAATCGTATTGTTGTATTAATTATCCACGATTATTTGCCAGAAAAATTAATATGCATATTATATTTATTTTCGTAACATGAAAAAAAATGTCTTTGTACTCAATTCCATAGAATTGATTATATCCTTTGACGACCAATCTTGTTTTATATCATTCCAGGTTTCCATTTGCTTTGTATTTTACAAAAAAAAAATGATTGTATCCTACCATTTTCTTCTTTTGTTGTTCATGGATCTCCTATATGTGTTTTTTATTCAAGAGTATTTTTCTCTTATCTCATGACATTATTTCAATTCTTATTTTTAAGTGCCCCAACTGAAGTTTGTGGTATTGTAATAGAAATAGAGCTGATATTTGCAAGGAAGGTTTTATGAGTAGGAGAAAAATTTTAAAAGATGTGTTTTGAGATGTGGGATATAGAGGAGAATATGTAGTAATGAGTTGATTATTGTTACCTGATAATGATTGAGAATCTTGAGCTTGTTGGAGATTTTAGCTGAGCTCATTCCTTCTTGTATGGACTTAAGGGGTACAGTATCTCTATTTCTTAGAGTTTGTGTTGTAAGAATGTCAAGATAAAAGATAGATATTTCATCAAATTTATTTTTTTAGTTGAGAGTTTTATTTTTGAAGATGAGTTTGAATGAAAATTTTTCTTTCTCCTTAAAGGTGAGATTTTCTTAAGAATGATAATACATATGCCCTTTCTTAGTGGAGGAATATCCAATAAAGGCATATTTGAGAGCTTTAGGATAAAGTTTTCCGCTCTAGTATACATGGTACTTGTTATAGGTTATGTCTTTTCGATTTGTTTGAAGGTCATTCATGTGAATTTAATTATTTGAGATGTGTAAGGGTTATAGCAGCTATTCACACAAATATATTATTATTAGAGCATGCTAAGCATGCTCATGACTTAGCATTTTAAGTTCATTGTTCCTTGCATTATGTTTGCTTATGCATGTATTGTGGATCCAATTGAGAGGATTTCATTAAAATGTTGTAAGGAATCAATTTCGAGCTATAAATAAGAAAGCCCCTTAGTTTATTTTCATCTCAAATTGAATTCATCGATTGCATTTAAATTTTTTTTATTCTTTCTTGCATGTAGGCAAGTTTTTCAAGTTCATTGCAAATTTCATGTAGGTTCAATGTGTTCTCATTTTTAAAACTTTATTCTCGTTTCATCATTTTTGCAATTTCAAAGTTAGCAATTTCAATATGTTTTCCCTAATGCATCATGAAAGACGTGTCTCTATACTTAATTTTTTTTGCCATGCTAAAAAAAGCACGTATGGGTTTACTAGGTGTGTCACAAAACGCCACCTATGAATTTTTCCCGCACGTTAAGAAAAGCAAGTATGAGTACCACTTGTTGCACTGAATGTGTCACATTCAGGATTTTGAAGATTTTTGTGAGTTTATGAAATTATATCTTTGCCAGTGTCACGGTGTCGAAGATAATGATGACAAAGTGAGGCGACAAGGATGTACTAAATTTTATTTCTTTTTTTTCTTTTAGATTTTTTCCTTTTTTTCTTTTTTGGCCCTTTTTCTATTTTTTATTCTTTCTACAGAGATAAAGAGGCAATGAGAGGTAGAGATAGAAAGTGAAAGTGATGAGAGTTAAATAGAGAGGGGGAGTGAGAAGAGAAAGAGAGAGAGAGAGAGAGAGAGAGAGATTAATAGAGAAAAAGTGAGGGAAAGAGAAGAGAGTGTTAAAGAGAGAAAGAGAAGAAAGATAGAATTATGGGTTGTTTGGCTATAAGTAGGATTTAACTCAAATAAGATTTTGTATTCCTGTAAATCTATATTTAGTAAATCTTGAGACAGCTAAATCCTAAAAATTATTTGTTATGACAGAGGTTAAATCTAGTTTGGCTACGTCAGGATTTAGGTACGTTCTACAATTATTTTGTTGAAGTGAGCGGATGGTATTGATACTGCACTTTAGTGATATTAGCGTCTTACGCTTGCAAAAGTTTTGAGAGGAAGTCTTTCTCATCTTCAGAGGAGAAAACTTCTCATTTGTATGCAGTCTTCTTCATTTGTAAGAAAGACTTTCATTCTTGTATATTTGCATGTTTTTGGAAATTTATCCTTTTATTCATATATGTATTAATATACAATTGAAGAAATACACACATAACATGTATGTGTATTTATGGGGATTTGTAGCTCGAGTTATATGTTCTTGGTTTGATATGAAGTTTATGTGAAAGTTCGTATTTGCTTATAAAAATTTCTGTTTTCTACCTTTCCTCTCTGACGATATGTCAAAAAATATCTTTTATCAATGCAGTTCTTTCTGGAGTTGATGAAGGTTCCTCGTGTAGAGGCCAAGTTAAAAGTGTTTTGTTTTAAGCTTCAGTTTAATAATCAGGTTTTTTTATTCTCGATTTCTTTCTTTTTCTCCAATAATGTCTTGAAAATATCTTTGCAATGAACTTTATATTTTTCTCTTTACCCCTTTCTTCCCAGAGAGCAGATATTAGAAAGAGCTTATACACTGTTGATTCTGCATGTGAAGAGGTCTACACTAACTAGCACGTATTTACACATCTGCATCATTGCGTTTATTATGGTGCAAATAATTTCTACATTTTCTTTCAGATTCGAAACTCAAACAAGCTAAAGGAAATAATGAAGAAAATTCTCTCTCTCGGGAACACTCTCAATCGAGGAACTGCAAGAGGTCTGACTTTCATGTAGTTTGTACATCATTTTTAACATCAATGGCTGGTATTTTGATATCTACCTGAGTTCGAATTATGGGCTTTCATTTAGGCATCTCCAATTGGGTTTACGTAGTCAGCGATTTTACTGAAAATTGTGTTTTTCGTGAGATCAGCATGATGCAAAAGTTGAGAAATTCGACTCCAAGTTTGGGTTCAGTAGTTAAGAAACACTGTTCCTCCTACATTTTTCTTAGTTAAGATGTAAAGTTTACATGTTCTGAAAATGTGCGCTTGCTTAATTATTTCATTCGATCAACCATTTATGTGTACTTCTATTTTTGATATACGAATCGTATGGAGTAGGAATTAAAAAGGCATTTTATCTCAAATATCACATGGAGCAAATTGCTGGTAGAATTGGTAGATATTGTCTATACTGACTTGATTTTTGGATGAAATGTGGGGGACCTAGTTGGGATATATATAAGAAATTGATACCTTTTATCCTATTTCGTCGTCACCGTCATTTCCCCGCCTCTCGAGCTACAAAACCCTAATGGACTATGTTCTCATTTTCTATCAGATTTTCTGCGATGTCTAGGGTTTTCGCTTGCGGCTCCTTCGGTCAGGTAACCTCGCCTCTTGTTCCTTATCCTTTTTTTTTTTCTCTCATTTCTCTTCCTAAAAACCGGCATGGCTGCTCATCGCTTGAGTGACCCCGGTTTTTTGGATGTAAAACACAAATCACGGTCTTTTCGTGAGATTTTGTCTGGTGAGTCGGCTTCTCCGACGTTTCCTCCTCTCAAACCTTCTTCTCACCATGGTTTGCCAGCTTTGTTGATTTCAGAAGATGAAATGAGTTCTCTTGTTGCTCCATTTTAGTTTGCTTTAGTTGGGAAGTTCCCTACTCGTCGTCCCCCGCTCGATACCATTCATAATTTTTTTTCTGGATCTAAAATTGATTGGTGATTTTTTTGTTACTTTGTTGAACCCTAAGAATAGTTTGATTAAACTGAGAAATGATTTGGATTACTATCGGTGTTCTCCCACCGTTGCTATTTTGTCAACAACTGTTATATGAAGCTTTTTAAGTGGTCTCCTCACTTTGATGTGAAAGTTGAATCTCCCCCATTTGAATGTCGTTTCCCTACCTCCGCCTGCATCTCTTTTCTCCTCGCATTTTGTATGGGTTAGGGTCTTTATTTGGTAGAGCCTTGCGTACTAATAATGCTACTATTAGCGGCACTAGACCTTCGGTAGCTCGTATACTTGTTGAGTTAGATATTACTAAATGCTATCCTAATCAAGTGTGGCTTGGCTCTGATTCTGTGGGGTACATTCAATCCGTGGAGATGGAAGAATTTTCCCCATATTGCTCCCATTGTAAATCTTTGGGTCATATGAGAGATGTTTGCCCGATTATGTTTCCTTATTTGGGTCATGTGAGAGATGTTTGCCCTCCTGTGCTGGAGGGACCTTCGGTAGTTGCTCATACTTCACAAAATGCTGGTGATATTCCGCCTTTCGTTGGGGTGGATAATTGTGTTGGTGGTATCCCTTTAGATTACAGTGGTGCTAATGGGGGTGATCCTTCTATAATTAATGCCGGGGAGCAAGAAAATATGGCTACATTGGTTTAGGGCGATGTTGATTGCCTTAATTTTGATAATTTGGTTTCTTCTAATGTAGCTTTTCTTGAGTCGGCGGATGTTAATTTGATTAAAGATAGTGTGGTTGAGGATTGTTGTGTTGCTTTGGCTCCTGAAGTGAAATATGGCTACATTGGTTTAGGGCGATGTTGATTGCCTTAATTTTGATAATTTGGTTTCTTCTAATGTAGCTTTTCTTGAGTCGGCGGATGTTAATTTGATTAAAGATAGTGTGGTTGAGGATTGTTGTGTTGCTTTTGGCTCCTGGAGTGGAGGAGGTTGATGATGTCGGTCCTTTGGATCATGGTGCTCTGGTCAGACATCCCTCTGTTGGGGGTAGTGTTGTTTGTGCTTCTTTGGTTGATGTTCCTGTCGAGCAAATTTCGCATGATGTTCTTAAGTCGCAAATTTTGTTGAGATCGGTGGAGTCCTATTTGAGGCAAATTGATTGGTTGGATGATTCTCAGTACTCTTAGTGTGATCTAGAGGATGACTTTGGGGATGACGTTGGGGCCACACAAGATTTGTATAATTTGGATGTTTCTCTTGCTTTGGAACCCCCTTTCTCTCATGGTGGCAAACGGTGTCGATGCAAATTTAGGAGATAAGATTTTTCTTTCTTCCTTTGTTTTCGTTTGCAGGGTTGACTATATTTTGTTTCTCTTGTGATGCTCTTGTTTTTTTTTTTTTGGTCGGGATGTTCTAGTGCGGATCGTTTTGGCTTGGTTTTGGTGAGATATGGGTTGGCTGCTTGGGTTATTTACCTGCTCTATTGTGGTTTTGGATTTGGCTTTGCATTATGATGAGGCAGTATCCCTCGATGCCCTGCAGATGGCCATGACTTGGTTTGCAACCTTGGTTGTCCTTTTCTTTATTAGAATTTTTAGTCTTTTACTTTGGTGAACCTGATGTGTTTGGAATCTATGTGTTTGCCTCTATTTCCTCCTTGGATGGCCCAAGCCTGACAACCAGGTGGCGGTCTAAGTCCAGTTGCTCTGAGAATTTTCCTTTTCATTGTCTTGTTCAACTTTTTGGTCCGCCACTAATTGTTCTGTCCTCTCACTGTATTTGTCTTTATATGTGGCATCTTTTTTTGGCTTGTGTTGTAATGCCTCTTTTATTTAATGGATTTTTATTTAAAAAGAAGGGTGTCAATTTCAGATCACGGATCAGGTTAGGGTCGAACCCGAAATTAATCTGACACTATTCAGGTCAACCTGAACCCGACCTGACCCGCAGAGACGGCAACGTCGGCAGCAATGGCAGGCCGACAACGGTGACGCGACGCAAGGGGAAGCCGGGCAGGCGGGTCAGTGCCACAGTGCGGCGGGCAGACCGATGCAGAAGCGGATGCGACGTACGAGTTGCGAATCTCATGACACGTGATTGGCCTCGGGCAACAGTCGGTTAACGACGGTCATGGCAGCAGCTCGGTCATGCGGCGTTGCAGGCAGCTCGATCACACGGTCAGCTACAGTCATGCGGGCAGTGGTTAGTGAGTCAATCCGGGTTATTCTCGGGTTTCCAGGTCAACCCGAATCCGAACCGGTTTTTGAAATTTGTCGAAAAACCTAACCCGAACCCGACCCGGTTCAGGTTCAGGTTAACCTGAACCAGAAATTTCCATGTCGGATTCAGGTCGAATTTTCGGGTCATGTCAAATATTGACAACCCTAATAAATATAAGTTTAGTGGATATAGTCAAATCCCTGCATAACTTTGTTATAGTGTTTCAGTTGTTTAGTGACTGCTGCATATGGATACTCAAACCATATTCTATCGCAATGTTAGAAGCTATCATCTGTCTCATTGAGGTTGGTATCATCATCAAATCACCATCAAATTGGAATTGCATTGAGTTAATGATGCAAGATGACTTACATTTTAGGATTTTCTGATATAAATCTAGGATTAGTTTAACAAAATCACTCACATGAAAGCTAGATTCATAGTTCACTAGCTTTTAATTTAGACTAAATTTGTCTTTCTGTATGAAAATAAAAAGTACATACAATTCACGCAATCAATAATTTAATGATAGCCCAAATAGACATTTTGCTGAAAAACTTAGAATCAATGAAAGCTACACGACGATCAAGATTGACACCTCCATCCAGGATCCAGTTTATACCTTGCTCGCAAAATCAATCACAATGTATAAGAAAAAATAACAAGGAAATAAGTCACAAAATAAAGGCCTAGGTCTCAATTAGTACAGTGAATGACCTCCCTTGGAAATTGACAGCGAGCACTTACATGACACTTGAAGAGTTCAACAAGCACTCAAGTTTTAGAGGAACTGAAATTTTTATTAAGCAAATTTATTGGTATAGGATTTTGACTCATAGAAGAAGAATCTACTTCAATCCTATCATATGCCTCTTATCTTTCCATATTTATAATTTTCGAATTCCCTAAGATATGTGGTTTCAGAACCCTCAAAATTGCTATAATTTTCAAGTTCACTATGCATGATGAAAATACAAGCAAAGGGGGGACGTGATATCACATAAAGGCCACTCAAAGTGCATCAACCAAAAGCTAAAATAAGTGAAATGATGTCTATTCGTGAAACAAACAATGCCAAAATGTTGATGACAATTAAAACAATTACGATTGACATTCGTATTTATCGAGGTCATTAGTCCACAACAATTAAATTTTTGAGTGCAAAGATCAAGACTAAGTTGGTGGGTGCAAACGGCGGACATGATTAGTTCAAATAATATTTATCAAAAATATTTTATCAACTTTATATTTGAAATTAAAACACTTTATGTGCTCCTTTCACATAAATACCCCCAAACAAAAAAAATAACCTAACCCTTAAACCCACTCACATAAATACCTCAGATTCCACTCCCGCTAAAAAACCCAGACGACGCTAGCCCTCACACTCACGTGTGCCCCCCTCCCTAGTCCTCTCAGCTCGCACGCGAGTCCTAGGCCCCGAAGTCCCCTCTCCCTGTTCGTGCAATCTGACCACAGCTAGCCACCCGTCGCGACCTCTAGCTGCTGTCATCAGCTTCCCTACCGGCTGACCTTGCCACCGGCACCTCCAGTCGGCGGCTGCCTAGCCGCCGCCAGCCACCATTTATCCTCCTCTTCCTTCTTTTCTTCTACTCCTCCTTTCTCCCTCTACTTCGCCTTTCTCCTCACTTCTCCGTCAACCTCACTTCTTTCTCTCATCTTCTCCACCCTAAACTATAACTCCCACCTTCTGCAAACCCTAGATCTCACTCTCTCCCATTTTCTCTTTCTAAATCAGAGAGAGAAAGTAGTTTTTTTTTTCTGTCAATAACCCCTTCCTACAACTCCCCAGATCTTCCTTCACCAAAACCTACCCCCTCTCACTTAGAGAGAGAAAGTCGTTTCTCTCTCTAAATTGAGAGAGAGGAGACTCATTTTTCCATCATCCTCTCTCCCTACACACCATCTTCACATCTCCAACTCTTCTCTCACTTTTTCCTTAAAATACATTTCTGAAAAGAGAGTGCCTCTTCACCTCTCTCCATCTCAACCCTTCTATTTCCCTATAACCCCTCCATCATTCTCTCCACAAAATTATATTTCCCTCTCTAAGAATAGATAAAACTTTTTTGGTACAAAAAGAACTTTCTCTATCTTCCTCCACTCTCTCTTAAAAAAAAGAAGAGTGGAAACTCATGCGACGCCTTACCTTGTTGTCCTCGTCGTCCTCTTCGCTGCATATTGAAGGTATAACCCTTAAAACTCCAAAATTTTTGGCTGCAATGCATTTGGCAAGTCGAGTAGAACTCATGCGGGCTTTTCTTAGTCAACAACCAAAACTTGTAGGCGACGCTAAAGAATCTCTGGGTAACCCTTGTGCACACTTTTCTTAGCACGACGGCGTGAAACCCTAAGTATCGATGACTTTTTTTTATGGGTGGAGAAATATAGTGCTTTGAAAATGTGTCCTAAAGATTTATGCATTGCCTTTTTTGGTTGATATTATTGAAGATTAGGATAGTAGTGTCACATAACATAATTCATGCACGTCTTTCTTGGCATGGTGGGCAGGTCAGTCACATTCTGATGCAGCCTCCTATATGGAGATGACGATGGAGTGTTGTCAAAATTTCAACCAACATAAAACTCAAATGAAATCTAACTTAACTATCAAGTCAACAACAAATGAAATCCTAATTTATAAAATTGAAATTAAAATGTAAAATTACGGGTACGCTCTTAGGACAACACATTCATGTTAATGATTATTATGTAGGACCCAAAGACATCCCTAATAATTATCTTAAGCAAATACTCCCCAATGAAATGAAATGACCTGTTGCAAGTCATGGGTCAGGAGTGCACAAGTACTTTAGGCAACGTGCATCTATTAAAGGTAAGTGAATTTCTACATCACATGGGTGCGTTGTCCATCACGTGAATGTTTGCTCCTAGAAGAAATTAAAATAATGCACAGCTGCTCATCATAGATTGTAGAACTTTTTTCATTAAAGTGTGTGAGATATATCAAATTATTAAAGTAAAATGTGGCATGCACATCTCCTGATTATATAGTGCAAGTTTACCAATGGCATACAAGTGCACTATATAAGCGCACTAAATAGCGTGTATGTATATCATCGACCATATGGATGCACCTTGTGAATGCATCAACAATCATATAAATTAGCAAGTACATTGAGATTCGTGCAAGTATTTCATGCAAGTGTACCATGCATGTATATGCATTACACATATATACTTTGCAATATGCAAATGACTCATGCATGCATATTAACAATATGTAGATGTATCATGCATACACTGAATAACATGTAAATGTATCGTGCCATATCAAATACAACATAAAAATATATCATGTATACACCACGTAGCATACAAAAATATCATGCAAGTACGTTAAGTAATGTGCAAATGCATACAAGTACATATACAAACATGCAAATGCCTATGCAAGCATGTAACCATGCAAACAAACACGCGAATGTGTATGTGAACATATAGATATGTCCTGCACATCCACCGCGTCACATACAAATATACTGTGTGTATACTTTGTAATATGCTGATGCAACATGAACATATACTATCCAACATGCATAAACATTACATATGTACGTCATACAACATATAACTGTATTATGCAAACGTATATGCAACATCCAAATACATTATACTAATCATGCAAATGCATTAAGCTGGTTACGCGAATGGATTAGGATAATCATGTGAATGCATCATGCCAATTATATAAATGTAGGCTATCATACAAATGCATTGCGCAGATTCAACATGCAAACGTGTGTATATCTAGCATCATGCAAATGCATTGTGTGGGTGCATTAGGGGTGTCAAAAATTGATCCGACCCGAAAAATTTTGGGTTCAGCTTAACCCGTTTACCATATGGGTCGGTTTCGGGTTCTGTTTCCCAACTTATACATAAAATCGAGTCGGGTTCAGGTTGACCTGAAAACCTGAACTCAACCTGGGTTGACCTAGAAACTCGCATCATGGACTGTGCTCACTCACCTCGCTGTCCTCGCATTTGTCCGGGATCGAGTCTGCCTCACGTGACTCACATCCACAGTCGCCTCACGTCTGAACTAGACTCCACAGCCCCCGCGTTTGCCTCAGTGCCTCTCAGCTCAAGTTTGTCGCTCGGTCTATTCGGACTTCCAACTCTGTGATCAGCCAACGCCTCACATCCAACCCGCTTTTGTCTCTTCCGGTCTATCTGGATTGGACTTCGGTCACCGCTGTAGACTATAATCGGCGATTTGATTCGCCTGCCCATAGTCTTGACCCTGTCGACACAATCGCATGTCCCGCACCGCAGTTCGCTTGCTCGCCCCTACTTGCACAACGAGTTTGGGTTCGTCATTCGTGGGTCGGGTCGAGTCAACCTGACAACCCATGCGGGTCGGGTCCAGGTTGGGAAACCTAACTTGTTTGTAAAATAGGGTCGGGCTTGAGTTGACCCGTTTGGACCCGGGTTGGACCCGAACTCGACCCGTTGACCTATTTTAGCACCCATCTATGCGGGTGTACCGAGCAAGAGCATCATACAAATATGCAAATGAACTGGCGCACATGCAAATATGTCATCATACATAATAAGAAGCACGTAAACACAATGCAATGGCACATTCAATTTTTAAAATTTCAAATTCTTTTTTTTCCAAATTTTTTTTAAACAAATAGAGTTGATAGTGTGAAAACCCCCATGATAGCAAGTTGAATAGAAATATCAATTAAAGAGGATTTTATCTTGTAAATGCCTTACAACTCTCATAAAATGCAAGTATATTTAAAATGACTACAATGTTTCCTCGATTATGATCGTGTTAAAAGCCAATCTCAATCGCAAGGAGTCATATCTTGTAAATATCCTCCAAATCATAAAATTAATCATTTCGGGGCTCAAATTTTAATAAAATTATGTAGTTCGATAGTAATAAAGTTTGAATATTTAAATATAAAATTAACCGCATAACACTTAAAATAAAAATTTATCCACCCTCCATAATAATTTGTTGGGGAGGATAAATTTGAGAGTAACTTCAGTTCATAAAGAGTGAATGTCTAGTCGATAATATTGTTAAGATTCATTCTCAAATAAACTCTTGCAGTAAGGACATGACAAGATGTCCTCTAACTAGTGATTTGAACCAAAGGCTCCACAAGACCCATGGGTTGGTCTAATGGCTCCATGTAATAATGTTTATGACGTGGCACTCTAATCAGTGGTGTAATCCAACGATTCCACAAAACAAGTGGTTTGGCCTAATGGCTTTACGTGGTGAATGATTATGATCGAGGCCTTCTAACTCAATGGTTTGACCCAACAACTCCATTATATTATGATTATGGCTAAAAGCTCAAATGTTTTTCAATGGTTAATTCCTTTGAGTAATGAATTAAAGGATATAATCGATAGGTCATAAAATTCGCTGTCATCTAAGGTCAACTCAAATCTATTCTCTTAGACAAATATTTATAATTTATAGATTAGAGATTATGATGATCCGGGACAATAGAACCATATGATATTGATTGGATTCATCATCATTACTATCACCACTCGCTTCAACTAAATGGTGATAAATTTCTAATCATAAAATTCTAAATATGCTACTATTATACATTGGATACTAAGTATATGTTACACGACTAGCCATAATTGAAAGTGCTCTCTCATTATCAAGAGGGGGTAATTAATCATAAAGGCGTGCGCCTATAAGAAATTAGACCCAAGATCATAGTTTTTTTTGTAAAATGAGGGCTAAATATCTGAGTAGTGTCTTATTTAAAAATTTAATATCTTTATGAAAATTTACTCTGGAATTTAATTTTGTTAAAACTCTTCTCGTCGACAAAAAAGATGTGGAAAGACTGAGGCGTGAATTTTTGAAGCTCACACCTTTATGGCAACATGGCCTTGAAAAATAAGATAAGCATGATGGGCAGAGATGGACGTGACAAAAAGATTAGCTCCATGGGATTAAAAATTGAAAAAAATAGGAAAATAAAATAATCACAAAAGGAAGTCGGCTTCCCATAACAGACCGTTTGTGATACCCTAATTCTCGAATATTGCAAAGATGTGAATAATGAGTTTGGAACTTTATGTGGAGAATTTCAGTTAAATAATAGAAGTGTACATATTCAGAGTTAGTAAAGCAGAGTAACTTAATCATGCAAATCCCTCATCAACAAATATGATAAGTTTGAACTTCAATAAATTGCAATTTTAAAGGAACAGAACCCAAACTAATAGCTTAATAGAACCTAACAATAGTGACTTGAACCAACCCAAATTAACTGAATTGGACATTGAGAGTCAGAACATAAAAGAACATATCATGCTCTCATAGGCATCAATATAAATATGATTTAAAGTACTAAACTAAATTTGATAGTTTTAAACGGAAAAGCAATTGCTAAAGTATTAATAATGAAAATTACCAAAACTTAGAAATTCAAAGTGCAAATATCAATGCACATATCTTGCGCTTTTGGCGAGCATAAACTTTGATATTCATAACTATACTATGCATAATTGTTGTGCTTGCGAAAAATCCATGAACATCAAAAGAAGGCTTATTATGATAGCGCATGTGATATTTTGGAAAACACCTTCAATTGAGGATACAATTTCATCAAATAGGATAGTTTCAGGAATAGGATATGTAGGACTCTCTAATTGACTGTTAGATGTGAGTTCATAATGAGAAGATGAAAAGAGAGAAGAATTGAAGGCCCTGGTTATATTTTCAGGAAATAAAATCAAATCAATGTAATTGAAGATTGGAGTAATGCTAGAGCTCTCATAATTTCTAATTTATAAGTGTTTATTCTCTATTTTGATTTTTTTTCTATAAAATCGTATTTTTTTAGTGTTTTCAAAGCTAATTTGAGTAATTTCAATGATTTTCTTGATTGCTTCTAACCTCAAGCAAAAATGCAAAGTGGCAAGCACATTCCATATATAGTTACTTAAACTAACTTTACATATCATGAGTGTTTACAATGCAATGCTCCCTGGTATATCTTTAACATGAGCAACTTTTAACCATTTGCCAAAGCTCGGTTATTCATCTCATAATATGATGTTTATTTATTTCTTATAAAAATTAAAGGGTTTTTTTTTGTGAGTGTTGCTCTAGAAAATTATTAATTGAACATTCAAATTATCCTATTGAGCATTTCTTGATATCTTTAAAGCTATTTTGTCTTTAGTTCTGTGTAATATATTTTTTTTTTATGATGCTATTCTGCCCTCATGTCTAACATCATGCTATATCCTCAAAATAAGTATTAATGGTATCTGAATATTTATAGGCGCTGCTGTTGGTTTCCGATTAGATAGTCTTCTCAAACTAACAGATACCCGTGCCACTAACAACAAAACAACTCTTATGCATTATCTGTGTAAGGTATGACTGCACCTTTCTTCCACTATACTTATCTTCTCTTTGGTATATGTTTGAAATGGCTGCACTTTTCCTAATTTAGTCATCTTGTAGATAATTTCAATCAATAGTTGGGTCTCTGGTCCTGTCTGGCGGTGAAAAATTTACTTATGATTGTTAACTATTTGTTAATTCCTTTTGAATCACAAGAAGGCCGTAGCCAACTTTGACAGCTGAATAACTAGGGGTATATCCAGATTCTATTATGAAATGATGCACAAAAATACATTTTCAACCTTGACAGTACAATTAAAAATTCAAAGCCTAGTTAATCTTACACTATATTTTATATTAACAAAATTAAAGCTTTGGAGGGCCTTGCCTATAGGACAAGGTCATAAGACTTATTATTGGATCTACCTAATATCCGAGTTTTAAGTTCCATGAGGCACGCTAAAAGCTTAGGTTGCAAGTCCCAGCCTTCTAGGTAACTTGAAAATACGAAAGCAGGTCCATGTTTCCCCCAACCAGCATTAATGAAAGAACAAGAAGCACATGCGGGACAAGATTGCATGATATAGAAATCTTAGATGCTGAAGCGGCTATGGGGGAAGTTGGGAACACAAGACAACGTAGCAGCTCTAAATCAAGATACGAAGTAGGAATGATTGTTGTGGAGAGATTCTAAACTGTAGGAAGCGAGATTGCACGATGATGAACATGGGAGGAAGCTCAAACAGTCATAAGCAGTAGGGAAAAGAAGAATAAAAAGCTGCCTAAAGAAGCCAGGGCATTGCCCTCAATGCATGGGGGATTGAGGCTTGAGGCTGAGAGGTTCAAATGCGCTCACGGAGAATGAGATGCCGACATCATGAGGCATTGACCCCAGAGGCAAGTAATGCGGGGATCCGTGTGTATGGAAAAGGGCAAGGCAAGGGCACCACTGATGCGAATAATAATGAGAAGGATCGATGAGAGCTTGTATGATTAAATGATGCTGCTTTGTTGCATTGGGGAAGAAGCCATTGACAGTGTTGTGAGGTCATGATGAGTTGAGGGCAATAATTCGCAGTCATGACATGTGGGATGAAAGGTGAGGTACAAATTGTAGCTGGCAGTGGCGAGCTGCCAATAGTGGTGTGCGGGTGTGGCAAGTGAGGCAGAGGTGACCTAGGCGAGATGTGTGTGCTCGGCTCACTTTACTTGTGTGAATTTCCTTTTAGGAGGAGAAAAGCTCATCTTATATATATCAACTGAATTGGCAATCTGATGAGGACATCCGGCCGTGAAAGCTTATCAATGGAGGAGCCAAAGATCTATGGGGGATGTATTATTATTAAAAAAAAAAAAATAGCACTTTGTTCTTGAGAGCTTTCAGAGTTCTTATGAGAGGTGAAGTCCCTAGGTGAGGGCTATGTATTACCCATAGCTGCAGGAAGCATTCAGGCTCATGATTTGAAGTCCCTAGGTGAGGACAAAGTATTACCCATCAGCCGCAGGAAGCGTTCGGGCTCGTGGTTTATCTTCTCCACCGTCTCCCTTGCTTTCTTCAAGTCATCGGCCCCCATCTCCACCATCGTCCCTCCTCTCTCCTAGCCGCCAGCCACCCTCTCTCTTCCTCCTAATTGTCGGCCCAACATCCACCTCCCCTCCTCCTAGCCGTGGCCCAAAGCCTTCTCCTTCCTCTTAATCTCCATCCTCCACCTCTCCTCCTTCCTAGCCGCCGGCCCTAATCCTAATCCTCTCCTAGCCGCCAGCCACATCTCCCATCCTTTGCCTCCAAATTTTCCAGTCTTACTACTTTCCTAAAATAGATCATGACGAATTTGGAAGGATATTAATTCAATCTTGAATCAATTTCAAATTGGAATTCTTTCCTAATTTAACATGAGTTATATTTGGAAAGTTTCTCAATCAAATGAATTTGAATTGAATTCAAATTAAAAGAGATATGGACATTAAATCTCTTTTAATTAAATTGGTTTTGTTTGGAAACTATTTGAAATTCTTCCTAACTCCTCCCTCCCTGCTTTAGCCGCCGGCCCTATCTCTCTCCTCTCTAAATTCTATTTCCATTAAGGCTCTTAAGTACATTTCCAATCAATGTCCATTAAAGAATTTCAAATCCCTAATTGATTACTTTCCATATATGATGCATCTTAAATTATAACTCATTTCGAATTTGAAATTCTTTCCTAAAATAAGAAAAAGTAATATTAGAGAAGTCCCTCAAATCAAGGCCAATTAAATTCTAATTTAATTTAGGGAGTCAATTGCATTAAAGCCTCTTTCTCCATTTAGATTGGCTTTGATTGGCAATCTATCTCAATCTCTTAATTCCCTCCCACATCCCCTCCCCACTCCCATAACCGCCGGCCCTCTCTCTCTCTCCCTCTTTTCCTTTTTACTCCCTTCAATTAATTCTCCCCCCAATCAATCTCCCAAATTAATTTAAGATCTTCTATTTGCTGGAATTAATTTCTAATTTCTAATTTTTAATCATGGTTTGCTTTTGGTTCTACATCACAATCTTCTAGTTTTTTCTTTATATATATATATATATATAAGTAAATTACAAAGGTGATTTTGAAGAATGTAAAAGCATTTATTATATTTTGAGGATTTTGTGATATTTAGCTTTTCTACACCTTCATGATCACGTACCATTAGTTTTTGTCACCTAATCTATGTTACCACGTGCATCAGGTCCTTGATTCAAGGTCATCGCATCTAATGGATTTTCATAAAGATTTTATCAGCCTGGAAGCAGCATCGAAGGTTCTTTTATTTTTTGTCCTTCGGTGCCCTTTATCATTAATTTCCATGATTGTGATCTTGTCTGATTTATTGCTCTCGCAGATACAACTAAAAGCTTTAGCTGATGAGCAGCGAGGTGTTGTCAAAGGACTAGAGAAGCTTGAGACGGAGCTGATTGCTTCAGAAAATGATGGGATAGTATCAGAGGTTTTTTGCAAGGTAGATCATTTATTTGATATAAAAGTTACCTAGCAGTTGTTACTTGTTACATCCTGAATTTCTATTTCATGCTAGTATTAATTAGTTCTTGTTTTAAATTTGTATCAGTCACAGGCTTGCATGCTCACTGCACTCACAAGTAAGCACTTACACCCTCACATACACTGCATATTGATCATAATCAGTAGTACTTTTTCTTCAAATGCTATCTATGATGCACCGATACTTCTCCTCAAAGAGACGTGCAGTGTCTGATACGTATCCGACACGACACCAGTCCGACACTCCTCCGACATGTGTTAGACACGTCGAAAATATGTCCGATTAAAACAATATTAAATACAAATTGGATACACGTATCTTAAATATTTCATAATTTTTTTAAAATATAATCTCTTTGATTTAAAACTTTTACTTATTTAAAATATAAAAACTGAATTTCTTCTTTCCTACCCACAATACCAAATCAATCACCTGCACTTAATATCCCATTCATCGAATATTCTCATTTTCATTTCACTTTGGTAGGTTACAATTTTGATTTCATAATAAGACCTAATGTCATCTCAACATCGACGTCTGACGTCGTTACAACATCAACATTTCAAAATGATCCCCATATCAAAGTCTGACGTTGTCTTTATATTGATGCTCAACACCCACAACTTGACATATCATATTTGTCCAACGCATTCTCAACATCAACGACCAACTCCCTCTAAACATCGATGATAAACGCCCTCTTAACATTGACATCCAATATTTACTACATAACCTCAATGCCCGACTCTCGACAGCATTGTCATCCATCTCTCGATAAATGATAAACGACATTGATGCCCGACTTTTGTCATCCTAGTATTAATCATTTTAAGCACAAATTCTAGTTAAATGAATTATTATTTCTAAATTATTTTTAAAATTATACTTATTCAATTATTATACACTATTTTTAAAATATAAAAATTATTCAGAGTGATTGTGAAATTGATGGAGATATTATCAGCAGAATTCAAGTTGGATGGTTGAAGGAGGAATGCATCGGGCTTATTGTGCGATAGAAAAGTCCCCCTCAAACTTAAGGGAAAATTCTATAATATGGTGGTGAGACCTGCAATGATTTATGGTGCCGAATGTTGGCCATTAAAAGAGAAGCATCATACTAAGTTAAGTGTTGCAGAGATGAGGATGTTTAGGTGGATGAGTGGCTTGACCCTTAGAGATAGGATACGAAATGAGCATATACATGAAAAGGTTAGAGTAGCTCCATTTGAAGGGAAGATTAGAGAGACTCGCCTTAGATGGTTTGGTCACATTAAACGGAGGCCTTTCGATGATTCGGTTAGGAAAGTTGAGATATTAGATTTGACTTATGTTAAGAAAGGTAGAGGTAGACCTAAAAAGACTTTGTTAGAAAATATTAGAAATGATCTTTCTTTATTAGATTTAAATGAGAATTTGACTTTTAACCAGACACAATGGCAAAAAAGGATTCATGTAGCCGACCCCACGTAGTGGGACAAAGGCTTGATGTTGTTCTTGTATAATATTGTGTCCAACCTGTGTCGGTGTCCTATATTTTTAATAATTGACATGTCTCGTGTCATTGTCGTGTCGTGCGTGTCCGTGTTGCCGTGTCCATGTCAGTGCATCATAGAATGCGATTGATTCCTTTGTGATGCAGCCATCGAACACAAAGTCAAGGTAGTTCATGCTTATTTCATCATCATCAACATCATCAGCATAATCATTAGCGTGATACCAGCTATTATTGGTGGGTTTCCTTGTGGTCCTCCACAGTTCATTCTTGTTGACTCTTATATGTGGCATTAATTCTAGTTTTCTTATGCCACTTTGCACAACTAGCTTTGTCACCCTTTGTTCCCATTTTCTTCCTCTTGCTTTCATGTGACATCCATATTCTACCTCGTTGGTGCATCCTTTTCTCTAATGTATATTCTTAAACCCTCTAATATCTTTACAGCCTTTACTTTAACTTTGATGTAGTAAGTCAGTATAGCCAGCATTCAACCAATTTAGACTCTGTTTTTTAACGAGTTTAACGTGTCCATTTGTTCATTTTCTATCTCCGCCGCATTCCTTTATAATATACAGGTATATAGTTATTTAGAGGTCAATAAACAATTATATTTCATTTTTTGGTGATTTTATCCATCTATTTGTATTGCTTTTTCATCATTCTAAATTATGAAATAAATAGCTTTATAAATTGATATAAAATAAATTTTTTATTTATTAAATAGTTTGTTTTTGAAAATTTTAAAATTTAAATCTTAAATGAAAGAAATAAAAAGTTTGAACTATGCTTTTAGTATCAAAAATCAAATAAGTCAACAATGTGAAAAAATAATTTATAAAAACTGTTAAATGATCTCTTCAAAGTCGATTGCACTCTTTAAAATGGTTTGAAAAGAATATTAATTTCACCACACATTGAGTGAAAACTACTATGTGGGGCCTTTTTGAAAATTTGAGGTATTTTCCCTTTCTTTATAATTTTTTTTTTCAGATCCCAATAAGTTCTAGAGGTCAACATTTCAAAATAGAGTACTCATTGCCCATCTATTTTTTTTTTATTTTCACTTCTCAGTCCTTTAATGTGTAGTATATAGACTAGAAAATATTTACAATAATAAGTCTTATTCAAAATGGCAAACTACCCTAAAATTGCTAAGGAAATTGCGAACTAGTCCAAAATGTAATTTGAAGATAACTAAAGAAAAACTAACATAAAACATAACACAAACCATAAAACTTGCTCAATGATATTATGATTGCATCCAAGAACAAGTATCATATGTACTATAAATTTCTATTTTGGTTTTGTTTTTATATTTATTATTCTCAAAACCTCTCATAAAAATCTCATGAGTGTAAAAATCATGAGCTATCCAACTATGCCTTTATTTACAAATTGGATTGTTCACAAAAAATATTTTATAAGTTGGAGGGGTATCAAGTGAAGTTAAACAAATCGACTTAAACTCAAAATTAATGAATTCAATTTCGCTTCGAGCATGTTCGAGTCGAGTTGAAAGTTACTGACATTGTGTCAACTTTCAAAGTAATTTGAGACTTTTACCTATATATTGTTTATGTTATGTAATTATAAATATATGTATAAGTATTTTCAGCATGAGGGGAGGCTTGTTTGGGATTTGTGCTACCTGGATTAGAGAGAGAGAGAGAGAGAGAGAGAGAGGGAGATCAGCTGTATGTATAAGTGTTTCATGATTTCATCCCTTACAGCTTAACAGTTACGATGATTCCCACAATCATGCATTAGTACATTTGGCTTTAAAAAATTCTTGCTTATGGTCTTTCGTATCTTTTTGTTGACAATGACTCATACTCCTTCAGAGGTTGAAGGACTTTACTGTGGCTGCTGGTGCTGAAGTACGATCACTAACAGCACTTTATACTGCTGTGGTACGGTGCTGACTTCTATAATATTTGAAATGTTATGTTTTGAGTAGTCTCTAATATTAGATCGAAAATAACGCCTTTCTCACCCCCTTCTATTTCTGGCAGGAAAACAATGCAGATGGTCTTGCCCTTTATTTTGGTGAAGATCCTGCCGGTTGTCCCTTTGAACAAGGTGAGAATATATTTCCCCTTTCTTGAATTAATTAAACTTGCAAGCTTTCTAAAATTTATTTCTGAAAAATGAAGAACGGAAATTAGGAGAAGATTGATTTTTTTTGGTTGTTTTATCTGAATGTTGTATAATGGAAACCGAAGGGGGAAGTCAGAGTTCACTTTGTTGTAGCTTATGATTTAGCAATGCCATAGAAGTATCTTGAGGGAAGGAAAATAATTGAAAATTTAGAACTATCTGCTGAGGCTTCGTTTGGGACGGCTTTTTTATTGCTTCTTAAAGAAGTTTTCTTGTAAAAAAATTAAAAATTTTGTACTAAAACGCTGCTTTAAGAAGCTATAAGAAAGCCGTTTCAAACGAAACCTAAATCATGTGTTTCTAAGATGAATTCATGTCATGGAAGTATTACAAGGTAATCCGTAACAGAATCATGCTAAAAGCTATCGTAAGAAACACAGACCAGATTCCTTGCATCTGTATAATCATAATGAGAGGAATAGGAGATGCATTATTAGATGCACAATTGTAAAGTCACCAAGCATATAGCGAAGAGTTGTTAATCGTTAACTAAGGGGCGGTTGCCTGAAAAAGGAATGCTGTGAAAAGTAAATATAATGTATTTAACATGCTTTGGAGTTGTTTGGTTCTCTGTAAAGTAATGTAGGAGATTTTTTTGTGAGGCATGTGCAGTGTAGAGTAAAAGCAGAGTATCTAAATACTTTTGTGCTATTTGATATGATGTGCAATATCAAGTGCAGTTTACTATTGAAATGGAATAACAATAATCCTATTCAATGTTTTAATATAATATATTTATTATTTGAACAATATGAAATTTTCATATATTGGAGTATTTAAAAATAGAAGTCAGGCACTTGAAAATGAGCAATCATATTTAGAGTAAATTTAATATTGTTATGAACATACTCAACATTATCATTAATATTTCATAAATCTAAAATACATTTGAAGACACTGCAACTGTAAATGTTTATATATGTACAAATGTACTACAAAATAACTCCAAAAATATTTAGCCATTACAATTCAAAAGTCTAACATTTTCTACAACATAAATCATTTTCATAGCTCTTTACACATCCATCTAGCCTTCGATTTCATAGGTTTTGAGAAGAATGATTGTATCATTGTAGGATTCTTCGATAAGTTGTCATATATCGTATTAATCTCCTCCTCCAAAAAGCTAGGTATACTTGAAAGCTTAGTCATGAGCTCAGTGAACATTTTTCTTTCTTAGGATCTTGCTGTACTCTGGATAGCATTATCTACTTGAGTAATACTATCAACCATCATGATAATATACTCACGGAGTGTTCGATCAATGGCAGACACTTTAACTTTTTTTTTGCGTCACATCCTCTGGTAGATAAAGATGATGGCCTCTTTGTTATTCATATGGAATCTTCTATAAAATTTATATCAGCCGAATAACCTACTTTCGATGCATCTACACTAGCATCTATAAATCCTTAGGGCTTTTCATCTTCTAAATATATTTGTTGGGTCCGGAGTGAAGCTTGAGAATTTCCAAATATAGCACACTCTCTAGTAGCATGTCCTTCACCAGATACCTTCTCCAACTCCATATAATTTGCAATTGGAACATTTATATAAACAGTGCCTTTGGAAAAGCCTGTGACATAATAAACTACAAAATATTAACTTGATATTATTATTTTTAAACAAGTGATGGATACCTAAATGTGTGATGCGTACTCCTCATGGCTTATCACTATCATCTTCTTTGTTTCGTCCCAAGATACCCCTGATTTTCTTTTGAGATCTTGAATGTGAGTCCATATTGTTTGTTGATGTCGAATTTAATTCTTACATTGCTCTTTTGTGACCTTTATACCAAAATTTTCTTTAAATTTTTGGGCGGCTCCTTGATAAATAGATTCTTTGAAATTTTGGGCACTTTGTATATTAACATCTACATATTCTTCAGTCATTATTTGTAATAACTCAACAATCCAATCTGGTTTTAGGCTAAAAAATTTTTCCTTCTCGTACTTTTAGAACCGAATGGGATATTTGCTTGTGAATCCATTATCCTAAGCATATTTAAAACCATTTATAGCAAATAGAATATATAATTTGCAAAACGTTGAAATTGAAATAAATGAAGAAATTAAAGTATCATTTATATCAAGAAAATATTATTATAAAACAAATATTTGTTTGTGGTGGATCCATGTGAGTAAACAGAATAATATTTATGTCAAAACATACTACAAAATACATCAATATTTCTCAAAAAAAAAAAAAAAAAAAAAAAAAAAAATCTAAAAAAAAAAAAAAAAAAAAGAAAGAAAAGATCTAGTGTCCATCATTTTGCATGCGAGTGCACATTGCTTGTGCAATTTCATCACATTTCTCCATCTATTCTCGGGAATCATCTACAATTTCTTGAACTCTGCTTCTATAATTAATCCTTCGAGCCCATGCATCCTCGGAGAGAATGAAATTATCACCACCTTCTGTTAAAGATATAAATCAGGAACATTGTTTTTCTTTCATTTTATATGTTCTTCAGACCTCAAAGACGATATAACAACATAATAAATTAGATAATTGTCTTCCTTAAAAGCAAGTTATGGTAAGCATGACTGTAAAAGTGGCATATCTTAATCTTAGTATCTTCCCAAGAAAGCAACCGTCTTCTTTATTCTATAAAAAAAAAAAGGGTTTTTTAATTGGTTTCGGTTTAAAGCTCTCAATGTGGATGTTCATGCTTTGAGCTGCTTATGCATGCAAGAGATGTAAGTATCGGACTATTCCGTATAGGGTGCAGAAATTAATTACCTCCTCTAATTCGTTAGTTATAAATAATATTTGAAGATCCTTCTCTTTGTCTTTGGTGATTTCTCAAGCGAACAGAAAGAACACAGTTGGCCTGTCCTCCAGCAAAGACGGGAAGCCTTCTTCTCCACCGAAGACGCTATTTGGGCTACGGATTTCCTGGGTAGGACGAGAGGGCGAAGGAGTGTAGAACACATGCGGTTCCTGTCACGAGTTAGGCGATAGATTTCCTGAGCGGGATAGGAGGGCGAAGGAGCGAAGAACGCCTGCGGGGAGGATGGTTGAGATTTCTCTCCTTTTTGCGGGAGAAAGTTGTGGTGTATTTACAACTCGCTCGATTTTAGTCGGTTTCAAATACACGTCGGAGAGAATTAGTAATGTTTTACTTCACTACTATAGTTTTGCCTCGTACCAAATGCGAAAAAATTGAAAAGCCATGTATTCGGATTGTAGTGCACACTAATTACCGCAAACCAAATAGCCCCTAAGGTGGTCAAAAAAGCACGTTTGAATAATTTTCGAACAAATGAACTAAATGGCATTTAAAAATTAATATGAATTGAATCATAAAATATGATATCGCTTTGAAAAAAATGGAATTTCTTAAAGAAAATTACAATAAAATAAATATTAGGGAAATACAAATTAATATTTTGAAAACGAGTTGAGACGCTGGGAATTTTAATTTGTTTCATTTGGTTAAACTAGTTAGCATTTACATATGAATTTAATTCTTTAGGCAGTTAGAATGGTATTGCTTCCGCAATACGGCCTTCTTACATCCCTTTTTTATTTGAGCTAGGACGCGGCATTGCAGCTTGGATTTTTCATTTCTCCGTCTATCTTAATTTTCTTTCCACAATAACCTAAGCAGAATTTGAGTTGCAAAAGCTTGTTTTATTTATATTCATTGTAGTTATCACCACCCTTCTGAATTTTGTCCGAATGTTTCGGCGCGCACATGAAGAGAACTGTAAGCTAGCTGCACTTGAGAAGAAAAATACCCTGAAAGATGCCGACACAGATGGGCCTAAAAGTGCAAATTCTATAAATAAGCATGGTAGGTGATAGCGCTCTGCAAGCCTTGCAGGTGATTTCAGTTCCCGCTTGGTCGGGAAATCCAAGATCGCCATTTTTGGTTAGGACGGCATGTAGAGAAAGCTGACCTACTTTTCTGACTTGAACATGTAAATATATTCCATTGGGAGCTTCTGCAATGGTAAAATTTTCAATATTTTCAGGTTCCCCATTAGAATCTCTATTCTCTTGCTAACTTCATCTGCTTCTTCTTGTACAGGTATTTTTGAGACCAAGGCTGATCCCTCCTAGTTTGTGCAGAATCCATTATCCACTAACCGGTGCACAAATGTAACCCCATAGTTGATACGATTCTTTTTTTTTTTTCTTTCTTTCTTTGCAATTCTATTTTTAGTTGCAAGTAGAAATAGGTCAAATGCTGTTGTATTATAGTTATTTTGCATTCATTCCTGTAGTATATTGTAATAGAGTACCCTTAAGCAGCTGGCTTTTATATCACGGCCTTTTTATCTCGTTGTGCCTCTGAATTATCTGCAGCCCCTTTGCTGCAATGAATTGCATGGTTCCAGCTGAGACCAATTATCCAGAATTATACTAATACATTTTCATTGCATGATATACTTTGTTGAAGTGAAATTTTACACTAAACCTTACGACACTGTTTTCAACTTGTACATTCTAGTTAAATTTTAGTATGTCGAGTTCACAGAAGCTGATAGCCACTTTAAAAAAATTTAGAAATTGTTTGTTCTTGTATGTGCCTTTGTTAGTGTCTCCATTAACACGGCTAGTTTGCTTATGATCACTTCTGTGCTAAGTTCATTTTAATTTATTGATTGAGAGTTTAGGCTGCCAATCAAGGGATGTTACTCAAAGATAGTTTAATTGTAGAATCAAAATAGGTTCTTAGAAGTCATTTTAGTGAATGTAAATTTAATAATTATCAATCAATAGTATTGAAATAAATATTTATAATCAGATGCCATAAGTTTATCTTAGGATCATAAATTTTCAATTAGAAACTTTGGATTGAAAAAAGCTTTTGATATTTCATCAAAAAATTATCTTGATCCATCACGAATCTCAAGGCAAATTTAAATAGGAAAATTTCAAAATTAAATCTGAAATCATCCAAATTCCGATTTCAACAAATTTATAGTCTAATTGAACGTCTTGAAAAGATGAACATAATGACATTAAATTCGATTGAATCTAAGCCCACATGGGTCCAAAATGAGGACCTGAAGCGCATTTGGAAGGTTTAAAACATAAACTTGATGAGCAAATGATTTATAGTCGAGCGGCTCATGACACAAATCCAACAAGCCCAAGATCATCGGATTCAGACATCACTAAGGCACTCAAATACTCAATAAATAGTCCATGATTATGGGAATTGATATTGGTAGTCCATTCAAACCACTCCCAATATGCCCTTGACCTGCTTCCTATTTATTAGCCATGCCACTCCAAAAGAAAATATAAATAGACCCCTCCTTCACTGAAGGGGGGATGGGGAAGAAAGTAAGGGAGGAGAAGAGAAAAAGGAAGGGAAAATCATAATTTCTTTTGCCACCAAGGTCTTCCTTGACCACCGCTCAGCCACCGATCATCACTAGACTTTCGTTGAACTTTTGCCCAGCCACCAACTATCGTCGGACTTCTGTCAAGCCACTAGTCATTGTCGGACTCACGCTCGGTCATCGACCGTCACTAACTACGGTCTTTCCGACCTCCATCGCCAGTCAATTACGGTCTCTTCGACCATCATCTCCAAACTACGACCTCCTCGATCGTCGTCGTCCGACTACGATCCTTCCGACCATCGTCATCCTAGTACTGTCTTTTCGACCTGCAGCACTTGCAGACTATAGTCCTGTCAACCATCGTCACCCGACTACGGTCTTTCCAACCTCAGTCACCTGTCGATTACAATCATTTCAACCTCTGTTGCCCACCAATTATGGTCCTTCTGACCACCGTCATCCAACTACTGTCTTTTGAATCATCGTCACCCGAATACGGTCTTTCTAACTTCCGTTGCCCGCTAACCATGATTCTTTCGACCACTGTCACCAGACTACGGTCTTTCTGACCTTCGTAGTCTGCCGACTACGGTCATTCCGACCATCGTCACCCGACTATGGTCTTTCCAACCTTTGTCTTCATTTGACTACAGTGCTTCCAACTTCCATCATTTGACTACGGTCCTTCCGACTACCGTCAACTGACTATGATCTTTCCAACCTCCGTCCCCCGCCAACTACGGTTCTTCTAACCACCGTCGTCGAACTACGGTATTTTCAACATCTGTCGCCCAACTACAATCCTTTTGACCTACATTGTAAAGTCCATTGTGCTCCCAGGTTCGTCCGGACGAAGTCGGATCGTCCGGGACGATCGGTACAGGTTGTGCAGGAAAACATGTTTGGCTGCATGGTTCGTCTGGACGAAATTTGGATCGTCTGGACGAAAATTTTACAGAGCCCAGTCGTCCAGGGACGATAATTAATTTCGTCTGGACGAAATTCGTCCAGAGCCACTTCGTCCCGGGACGAAGTTGCGATCGTCCGGGACGATCAGTCTGGATATATATAGAAATGAGATATTTTGAAGAGAGAGAAAAGCCCATGAGAGAGAAAAATGAAGAAAAAAGAAGGAAAAGTGATTTTTGGACGACTCCCGTCCGTTTTCGTCCGTTGCAGTAGTTCAAGAAATTGGTGTACGCAAGGTAAGACACATTCTGCCTTTCTCAATTTTCAGAACGGTGAAGTTTGAACGATTTTTCTGTCCGGATTTCGTTTTCGTTAGCGAATTTCGTCAGTATTTTCCGATTGGTTCAGTTTTTACCGCGTAACTTTTGGTATGTTTCTGGGGTGCCGAGTGCGCACATTTGATTATTTTTTGGAGAATTTTGACCGGATAGTTTTGATTCGGCAGTATTTTATTTTGATTGTAATTTCTGATGAAGTCTAAAATTGTTTGGGCAGTAGAATAAAAGTCTTGCAATGTTGTTGTGAATATTCTGTGCTAATTTGGTAATTTGTGAATTTAGGAATTTTTGTATAAATTCCGTATACTGCCGTTATGTCGCTGGATTTTCGTACGATTTCTGAAATTGTCCGGATTTGTTATGAAATGACATGATATGATTGTGTGCTATGAAAAGTGAGTTATAAGGGGTCAGGATCCTGTGAGATCCTGTCTGTGTCAGGGAAAATTTGAAATGAGCTCTGAAATCTAAAAACAAGTTCTGTTATGGATCCGATGATAAGTTCTGTTCTGGTGCTATAAGCACATCTGTTCTGGTGCCATGAGCACAAAGGGAGGCATAAGGGGCCAGAATCCGAGAGATTCTGTCAGTGTCTGGGAAGGGGGTATAAGGGGCCAGAATCCGTTGAGATTTTGTCAGGGTCAGGGAATCTGTTCTGACTTTTGATATGTTCTGAAGTGATATGATTTCTAATTTCTGTACGATTTTGATATGAGTTATGATTTTGTTCAGTTCTGATTTGATCTGATTCTATATACGATTCTGTTCTGTTCTGATTTGATCTGATTCTGATATGATTCTGTTCTGTTCTGATTTCTGTACGGATTTTGTCTGATGTGTTTGATGTGGATTCTGAGGATTATGATTGGAGGTTTGATGTCTTGCTGAGCTGTTGTAGCTCATCCTTGTTTTCTGCGTGGTTTTCAGGTTCTGGGAAAGGGAAGGAAGTCTTGGAGTAGGAGTTCAGAGTCTGATCTGTTATAGGTATTTTGTACTTTTGATCTTTTGTACAGTCATGGCTTTTCTCTTCTATTTTTCTTTCTGTTTGAAAGCCATGTGTTGTGTTTGTATATCTCTTTTGAGGAAGAAAAAGATAGATGATCTGTTCCGCTGTATTTTGATGTTTATAGTAGCTCTGTGTGTGTCTGTTTCTGTGTGTAAATGTTTGGAAGAAAGTTCTGAAACAAATTCCAAAACCAGATCTTGGAATCAGTTCAGTCAGTTTGAGTTTGGATCACGACCCGATGCGAGCGGGATCCGTCCCGGTCGGGTTGGGTCGTGACATACATCACTCACTGACTATGCTCCTGCCGACCAAACAAATATGTCAACACTGATTCTTCTAACTCTCACAATGTAATGCACTCTATATAATGTGTATTGTCTACATTGAGTCAAGCCCTTCCCTCCAATGAAGGTTCTCATTTGTAATCAACTGCAAACAATAGTGAATTTATTTAAACTAGGCAAGACCCAGTTTTTTTTTTTCTTTTTCCATGTGTTTCCACGTAAAAATTTTGGTATCTCGTATACACCCCCATCTTTTATTTGTATGTGTACTGAATTTTTATACACGGCTAAGATGCTAAACTATATCTCTCTCTATCACCGTGAATATTCGAGGACTCAACAACTTTAAAGTAAGATGATGCTAAGCTAGTCATGATTGTATTTTAACAAGATATGATGATTTAATCACTTCAACTTAAGAAGTCAATATTATCATTAGTCTTATCCCAACTATTAGATAGTTGGATATTAAGTTTGACTCATATTTCAAAGTCATGTTTAAGTTTCTGAAATACTTGAATCTCACTAATTAAGATTTCGTTTTAGACAACTTTTTACTAAGTAATTTTTGTACTAGAAAGCTATTTTAGAAAGCGATGAAAAAACTGTCCTAAATAAAGCCTAAATATGTTTAAGGGCATGCTTAATTTATATTCTTCTGCTTGTTAAACGGATTAAGTTTTTGGTCTCAACAAATTAGTCAAGAACAAAATTTAAATTTGTAGGTTTTCAGGTTAATATTAAATTACCATTCATTTTTAGCATAAAATAGGTTTGCCAATTTATTAGGATAATTTATTATTTTAATAACTTTTAAATCCACGTTTAAACATGTTTTGAATTTGAAATCACCTCATTAAATTTATATATTTCATTTGAAGAAGTAAAATATAGAAGTTCAAATAGAGCGTTAAATCAAAGAGAAGAGAGAAAAAAAAAAAAAAAGAAATCATTATAAAAAAATTTGTACTACATCGGAGTGTCATTTGGATGAATTGGAAGCATTAATATGTCAAAATTTTTGCATTGATTTCATAGAGGTGTGTAAAGGTGCCTTTTGAGGAATTTTTACTATCCATCCTGAGTTATTTTCTTTCTTGATTGTCTTGAGAGATTTAGGCCTTAAATAATTTTTTGTGAGATTGGTGTTCTTTGATTTAGGAAAAAGTGGATTCATGTATCTTTTTTTTTTAAAAATTTATTTATTATGGTAAGTGGATTTTGGATTTAGTTTGCTTATATTAGATATATCCTAGTTATTTTCCACTTTTAAGCCATATACTACTGGTTGTGTTTATATGGAAAATAATGTTATGTGCAAGATGGTTTGTTCTAACTTCTAGTACTGTTAAGTTGATGATACATAATGATATGCTTAAGATATTAGCAAAGAGTCAAGCATTTGCCATACCTTAAAATGAATTTGTATATTTGATTGCCCTTAAATATTCTATGGTTGTTGACATCCTTAAGGTGCATACATATGCATTAATTGCCATGAAGTTGAAGAGAATTAGATTTCATTTGAGACAGTTTTCTTTCTGCTTTCTAAAACATCTTTTTAGTATAAAATTTTCTGGAACTTAAAATTTTTGTACTAAAAAACTGCTTTAGAAAATCTTAAGAAGGCTATCTCAAACGAAATCTTAATATACTCTATGAATTACATGCTATAAGCTTGAGTAGAGTTGCTTCAGCTTCATCATCTATATTGGATAAATATGACTTGGGAAAAAAAATCTTCTTGATTGCAAAGATGGGTATAAGTTTTGAAGGAAAATTTCTGGAGGTGATCATCAAGTTGGTGAATTTTATGTTGTAAAGTCTCTCTCTATGTCAAGTCATTTAGGACAACTGCACTTTTAGTATCAATGGATCCATCTTGGCGTGCAAGCTGCATGCTTTAAATATCTCTTGCAGATATTAAGTTGAATTATTGTTTAAGCTTCATGAGATTGTATGATTTTCAAACCTTTGGGATTTTATGAATTCAAGTGCTCATTGGGAAACGGTCAGATAAAAAATAAAGATTTAGTACAGTATTATTAAGTCAAGACTATGATTTGATAATTTTATCCTCAATGTTTTAATCAAGCACAAAATTTGAATTACTTGGTTGTGAGGATAATAAAAATTTATTACTGACTTTAAGGATAAAAATAGTTATGATATTCTGTTAGGATAATTAATTAGTTTTGGATAACTTTTAAGTCAAAGTTTAGATCTGAATTAAAGATTTCTATAAAATTGAGAGCATGCATTATAGCTCTGCAATGACAAGTTAATTGAAGCATGCATTAAAGTTGAGAGCATGGTGTGACAAATTTGTAAGAACAAAGTTTGCCACGTGACTTAGGGTTTGATTGGAGTGAAATTATTATTTGCGGTCAACGGATATCGTTCGGAGGTCAATCATGATGCATCACGTTACCAATATGTTATGTACCGTTATTTATCCGGTGACATAGCGCATTCTGATAGGCCTACGGACAATTCAGTGGTCGCATGTAATAATCTCTCCTGATTGGGATGCCAGCGATGTTTTATAAAATTAATTGTGTAGAAAATAACTTCTATATTATGATGATAGAGAATAACTTTCCACCATAAATTAAAAAATATATATAGTGAAAAAACAATAATCAAATAAAATTATAATATTGTCTAAAATATATAAAACAGTCAGAAAGTTATCTCAAACAAACTCTTAGGTATCTTATTTCAAGAATTCAAATTTGAACTTATAACCTGTGGTTAAAACTGCAGTCATGAATTTAAATACACTGAACTAACTTTCATAAAAGCTGAATTGGAATATTTGTAACACCAGAATCCAGCTGATTGAAAACAACTTACTGATTGGTTCAAGTTCTTTTTTTTATGATTCGAGGTCCATTTTAGGTACAGTTTTTCCCTTCTGCTTTAGCTTAGCTGAGCTTTTGGAACCTGTAGTTTGATCATAAGTTTGACCCCCAAATGATTATGCTAGGCTAAGAATGAAATAATGGATAATCCGGGAACAGTATTTTATAAGCATTTGACCAGAAAAAAAAAATTAAAAACTTAGGGGCTGTTTGGTAGCACCTAGGATTTGATTTATGCAGATTTTTATAAATCCTCTAAGTCAGGATTTAAGAAATTCCGAGGGGCCTAAATTCTGAAAACTATTTGGTAACATTCAATGATAAATCCTATTAAATCTCGTGTAACTATTTGACTATAAAGCAGATTTAACTAGCAAATTCTTCCTCTCGAGCCAATGGATTTCATAAATCCGGCAAAAAATAGAATTTTAAAAATCCGGAATTTAGCACGAAAAGACGAAATTTTTCGTCTACGACGGCTTTAATTTGCCGTGAGATTTGGTTTTGCATTTTAGGCCGTTTGGCTGAATTTCACTCAAATCCATCTCAAATCCAGCCTAAATCCTGCTATCAAACAGCCCCTTAGAGAGAAAATTAAAGAAAAATTTTAGTCAAATTTATTCTTTTGTTTTTTTCTATGAATCTGTTTCTATGCATATATTTTCAAAGAGCAACCACCAAAGCTCTTGTCACAAACAGAAGATAGCTAAACTTCAATTAACCCTGTCGTTATCCAACGTATTAAGAATATTATCTCACAATACGAACCAATAGCAGTCCACCGTTAATTGCAATTAGTAAGCCCTTAGGCCTTAGTAGCCGCCCCTACAATTAAAATTCCACAACTAACCTATAAACTATAAATGCTTTGCTTACCTAACCCTTAAAATATTAGAAAACAGAGAAAACAAAACCAATTAATAGTTCTCTGTACCAATCATAAATCCAAATCATGTACAGTTTATTAGCTTCATTTCCAAGGCTGATATATATACTGTATAAAGGACTATTCATTCAAAGTGTTTGATGTGATCAATTAGACCAAGACTGATTTCTCCTATATATCTATCTACACAAAAAATTACTAATCAAGGAGAAACAGCCTCATTAAGATCAACAAGCAAAATGAAGAGAGAGAGAGAGAGAGAGAGAGATTAGGAGCTTGGATTAGGAGGAGAGCTTGTAGTTGGTTTAGTAATGCTAAAATTGGAATTGGAGGGGGCCCATAAATCAGCACCATTAGTGTTGGGTACTTGCAAAGTGCAGGTGAGAGGTACCAGGCACAGCCCCCGGCTCTGAAGATCTTCCAGCTTCATTCCCCCTTCCTCTTTGCCCTGCAAAACCCAAAGTTAATAGCTTGGTAATTGTACAAGAAACTAATCAAAGCAATACAAAAGGCTACAAAAGAAGCTAACTAAAATAAATTAGAAATTTTTGACCAATCACAACAAATGTGGAAATCCCTTGGATTACAGTCTATATATAATCTTGAATTGATGACATGACATTTAATTGCTAAATTGACATCATAATCAACCACCTAGGCATTCTTGACATTACTTCATATGAAGAGTGGTTGCCTCTCTTTTTTTTTTTTCAGGTCTTAGTATAAGTTGTATTATGAAGAGTGATTTCCTTAATAGCCTAACCAATCCTTTTATATGGTTTGATCTTTTGAGAGATGTATGGAGTTCTATTCTCTTCTTTAAGTGATTTTAAGTTCATAATAGTTTACTACAATAGCATGAGTTATGTAGCCAACCAAGAGTGGCTATCATAGTTATCTGTAGATGTGTGAGAGATATTATTCACTTAAGCAACAACCTTGCATAAAGGTGTAAAAATGATACAATTAACAATGGCGAAAGTGAGATTATGGGCGAAGTATTGAAAAAAATGGATGCAACATAAATCTTGATGGAGAAAATTATGGCATAAGTGAGGAACGTTGCAAATATAAATCGTTAAGGAAATGACAATAGCACAAGCGAGTTTTTCGATCATGTTATAAAGAAGACGATTTCAATGCAAGCAAGGTTACATTCAAAGTCTCAAAGGAGATGATTACAATGAAGCAATATTGCAATGCAAATAATTTAGATCCAGTGATAACAACAATGCAATGTTGCATTATAGACCTTGTAAGAGATGGCCTTTGAATGAACAAGGTTCTAATTCAAGTCTATAAGGAGATGGCTACAACACATGAAGGAGATGGTTATTATGTAAGAAAGGTTATGGTGCAGGTATGAGTATGTAGTGGCATAAGTGATGTTGCAATGTAAGACATAAGATAGGTGACATGATGTCATTGAAAGAGAGGTAACAATGCTTATGAAGGAAACACTGAATGTTGATGATGGATGAGGTATTGCATTGATAAAAGGGGAATCTTGATCACTATAGGAAAATAGCCCAGTACCGACAGCGATTTCGACGGAAATGACTCTTTTCTGGTGGTTTTTAAAATTTTCGGTTGTTTTATAATAAACCGCTTAGGAAATTAAAAGGCGGTGATATTTCCCACAGTTTACTGGCTGCTATAATGGCTGGAAATTTCCGATTCCAACGCCGCAGGGAAACTATCGAAATTTACTAGTGCAATGGCCGTAAAGAAACCGTCAACACTTACCGGCGGTATTATCGGCGATCAAATCGTTGCTTTGTACCTGCATATTTAATTGCTGCTTTGTACCAGCAATTAGATAATTGATAGGAAAAATCGTCGGTATTCAGTGAATTTCCTATAGGGATACTACAGGAAAAACGCTCGTTATTGGCGGCCAAAATCTGTCGGTAACCATGGAAATCCACAGGTAAAATTTCGTTTCTAGCGGATTTCTAACGAAAATTCGAATGATGATAAATTAAGCCGGAAAATTTATTTCGGAGGAAATTTTCGGACTTACTGGCGGAATTCCGATGGAAAAATCGAAACAGAAACGTCGTTCTCCTGGCATGATTTCCGGCGTTTTACTCGGTGGAAAGCTACCACCGGTATTTCCGGCAGACTATTCGCCGGATGATTTCACTTGATGATTACCGGCGAAAACATCTAGCGGTTAACCCGTCGGAAATACCGGCAATAGGTTTCCGCCGAAACATCCGAAACATCGATACAATTTCATCGTATAACTATTTCCGGCGAATGTCAATTAAGGATGCAACTTTAAGTCGATAAAGTAAGAAACTTGATGTCAATGAACAATGCATCTTTAAATCAATGAAAGAGGTTAATCAGTGTCGATGAAGAGAGTGACTTTGTGTTGAAAAAGAAGAGGATTTGACGTTGATACAACAAAAATGACAGCAACTTTGGGCTACTTGATGTAGAACAAGGAAGCGACTTGATGTTTGTTGATCAGCAAGACATACCTTACACATAAATTAATCTTGGCAGTGATTGTAAATATGTTTCCTTCTAAAGAGAGGATGAAAATTCAATCATTCACCTAACAGTTTTAAATATTATAAATGATTTTCTATTAATTTAGGCTAAAACAAACTATTTTTGTCTTCCAATTAAACAAATTAATTGTGATCAATCATAAGACTTTAAGACACTTCCCCTTTCAAAATCTTAACCATAATTTAGTTATTTTTAAGCTTCATTTATTTATTCAATTTTCAATCACTTAACTCAATAAAACCAACAATTTACGCATTATTATTTCTATTTTTATTATTATATTGCAGCATGGTAGGGTAGCATTTTTCCTTTTTGTTTGCATTTTGGGAATCCTTTTAACTTAGTTTTTTGGTAAGGATTTTTGCCAGAGTGATCAAGTGGAAACACATCAGTCAAATTACCTGTAACGAGCCAGAAGTTGGCAGAGGTTGAAGCAGGTACGGTGAGCTCAGGACCTGACAAAAAAAAATGATCCTGCTTTGAGAGAGAAAGAAGTGAAACAGTAAGGTAAATAAATATCTATACACAACTCTCCTTGGCCTATTGGTTGAGAGCTTAGGCTTCCAACTAAGAAGTCCAAGGTTCGAGTCTATGTGTCTGCATTATGCGTGTGAGTTTGTCTTTATTGGCTTAAATGTCCCAAAAAAATAAAAATAAATATCTATGAGAAATTATTAGATGTTAATCTTGACAAATTATTAGGTGCGAACAGAAAGAATCATTTCAAATTTCTCTCTGTTTATAAAAAAAACGTAATCAAAATACAATCAAATCATAGTAACTGTAATAGCTGTGCTTTGACTATATAGATAGAGAAAAAATCGGATGATAATTCTCTCCATCTGATATCCGCACCTAATAATTTCTAGCTAATCTGCGTTACTTTATAAATTTAAATGTACTAAATATACCAATTATTTAAATATTTTCCACACCAACATCTTCTCGCACTTTAGACCAGAAGAGAGAGAGAGAAGCACCTGAACCTGTTCGTGGAGGAAGCGGATATAAGCCAAAGCTTCGTGGAGAACCGAGGCTGTATCAGACTGCACCAATGGCCAAACAATCCGCCATAGTCAAACTCATTCAACTCCAGTTTTCAGATTACATTCCAACAGTGGACCCAAAAACAAGAAAAACAAAAAAAGATTGGAAGAAGAAATCACACACACCTTCCCAAAGGGCGAAACCAGCTGCTGCAATGCTGCAATCCTGTCTCCTAATCTCTCCTTCCTCACCTAATTTTTCGTAACACTAATCACTTTTACCGAAGTAATTACCTCAACAAATAACGGTCCTTCTTAAGTACTTACCTTGATAGTTCCCTTAGAGCCAGCGCCATCCTTCTTTGCCTTCTTGCTCCCACCACTGAATCTCATACAACCATTAATCTCCTCTTCCTAAACATATTGATCCCAACATTAATGCATAAATGCCTTAACACCACATCAAAGATCAACCGTAGTTTTTAAATATTACCTTTATAGAAGCTTTGGAGCAAGTGGCAATGGCATTTGAAGAAGGGGAGGATGAGAGAGTAGAGAGAGAAGAAGAATCACTCGACCTCTGTGCTCCATCTTCTTGTCCTCCACCACAACCATAGCAGAACATAGAAGAAGAGTAATTGGTACAAGAAGGAGAGGAGAGGAGAAGCTCGACTAAGCCTTCTTCTTCCTCCCCTCCTTCCTCCTCCCTTCTCTCTATCTCCATCAGCAACAAAAGTTGAAAGAGTGTGAGTGAATTATAAGTGAGAGAACCCAAAAAAGTTGCGAGAAAAGACAAGACTAATTAGAGTAGTCTAAAGATAGTCTAAGAAGGCCTGACAAGCTCTTCTTCTCCTGGTGGGATGCGTTGCTAGAAACGGGTAGGTGCCAGTTTAGTTGCTAAGAAGGGTTTGTAAGTTTTGGATACTTAGTAGATAAAGTAACTTACACAACTCTCCTTGGCCTATTGGTTGAGAGCTTAGGCTTCCAACTAATAGGTCCAAGATTCGAGTCTCTGTGTATGCGTTGTGTGTGTGAGTTTGTCTTAAATGGCCTAAATGTCCAAAAATAAAATTAGATAAAGTAACTAAGGTTTTCTTACTGCTTCTTAAAGTAATTTTTTTAATATAAAATTAAAATTTTTTTATTAAAAAGCTACTTTAAGAAGCAGAAAGAAAGTCGTTCCAAATGAAGCCTAATAGATCAAAGTGAATTATCTGAAGCTTATATAAGTGATGCGTGTATAATGACTTAATTAGCTCAAATATTAAAAAAAAAAAACAGTTTAGTTGATAAAACTTCTGCGTCGGCAATAAATTAAGAGAAAAAAAAAAAAAAAAATGGACGAGTAGGATTGATTATATTTGGCGTTTCTGTGGCTCCGTGTGTACAAATTATTTGTTGGGGTGTGAGGGCATTGGATGCTTCTGGGGACGCTTGCTTTGGGGCTGCAGTCCCAGTCAATACCGCAGCCCCAAACGCCATTGAATTTAGAAACCGTGCTCGAGTTTC